>NC_053426.1:57386007-57686007 GCF_007990345.1 Gossypium hirsutum | reverse complement strand
TATCGAATGCTATCTGTAATTTTTATAACTTCAAATAAACCAAGTCTACTTTCTCAAACTACCTATCAGATCTGTGTTTATTCGCTTGTTGCTTCATTCGATCATGGGCCCATTTTAAGTGAAACTTTAACAATTTTCTTACTACTTCAGGATGTTGGAAACTTCTGTCCATGATGGCTACTAAAGATGTCCCAACTAAGTAGGGCATATGCTGTGATAGAGGCTACACATATAAAACTTCAGATGGTGTGAGTTGTATTGTTGAGTGATAAGATGAGTTGCATCACCACTCAGCCAATCATTGGGCCTCTCTCATGTTATGCATATCAAATATCCCTCGAGGTTATAAATGTGTGAAATGATTACATGTTCGGAAATGTTGAAAAAAGGGTAAAGTCTCGTTTGAATATTGAATTTCGATGGATAAATGTGATTGGCTTATAAAATGAAGTCTTGTATTTGCTGCTGGCTGGATTTAGCTCGGACGAGTAATCCTATTAATTTCATTATAGAAAGGATTTAGCCCGAACGGGTAATCCTAATATAATCCCTCTCGAGCATATGTTACAATTAGAATTTAGCTTGGACTGGTAATTTTAATTGAGTTCTTCTGAGCATATGTTACACAAAGGATTTAGCCTGGACTGGTAATCCTGTTATACGATATGTAGCTCGAGAGTGTGTTCTTGATTAAATGCCCTAATGGGTACTCTTGAATAAGAATTGACGGGTTATTGAATTGTACACCTTGAGTGTACTACTTAAGAATCCATCGGAATTCCAATGATTCAACGGACAAAACTCTTGGCATGATGAGGGAATTATGAGATGAAATAATAATGTCTTGAAAGAATATTGCATAATGAGCTCATCTATGTTTACTTGATGTATATGAAAATTTTGTGATTAACATGTTTGATTGAGTGCATGTTTTTAGACAATTTTGCCAAGTTGATGGAAAACATGATATTGTATGCTTAGATTTAGTAAATGGGATTGGTAAGTTTAGTTTCCGTTTTACGAACTTACTAAGCATGAAATGCTTACTCTATTTTATTTTCCCTTGTTTTATATTGCTCGAAAGCTCCTGAAGGTTAGAGATCATTGGAGCATCGTTACACTATCGACTAGCTTATTTTGGGTATATTTAGTAAAATCATTTTGGTATAATGGCATGTATAGGCTAACTTGGCTGTAGATGGCTTAAATATGTGGTTTGTAATCTAGCCATTGGAATGGCTAGTAATTATTGTTTTTGATGTACTTGTAATGACATACTATGGTAGCTATATACATGTTAAATGGTTGTTCAAATTATGCCTGTCATATGGAATATACCAAGGTAAGATTATAAACATGTATGCATGTAATGATATGCCATATTGAATGATAGAGTTTGCTTAATTTGAATGCTTAAAATGGTTGGTATTTGGATGTGAGTTTAAATACAGGTCATTGGTGTGATTTTGGGTGAGAAATGAAGTTAGAAATGGCTTTATTTCGTCCACACGGGTGTGTGTCTAGATCGTGTGTGACACACGGCCTGATACATGGGTGTGTGGTTAGGCCATGCGTCCTCTGCACCTTAAAATTGAAAAACAGAATGCTCAAAATTGAGCACACGGGTAGAGACACAGGCATATGTGTCAGCCGCGTGTGCTACACGACCTGGAATACGAGTGTGTGTCTGGTCGGATGGTGTAAGTCAGAGAGTTACACGAGCGTTTCCTAGGATCACATGGGCATGTCCCTTGGACCACAAGGGAGTGTGAGCCCTACATCTTGAAAAATTTTAGAAGTTTCGCAAAAATTTCTCAGAGTTCTTTATTTAGTCCTAATTCGATTCTAATGCTCATATTGTGCCTCGAGGGTCTATTTTAAGGGACGTTATGAATAATCTCAAAAAATGAATGGTGATTAATATGATTTATTTGTAAATGTTCTGTAAACTCTGGTAATGCTTTGTAAATCTATTCCGGCGATGGATACGGGTTAGGGGTGTTACAGACTTATCTCTCGATCACGTCTCCCCTATGATAACTTCCTAGGGTTGTTAAGCCTTGTGTTTAGAAACACATAATTTATACCAACTAATTCTATTATGAACCATAATTCTTTTGTTAATTAATTGAATTGATTAATTAATTAATTACTTCAATAAACTAATCATGCAAGATATGAATAAAGCACAAGGTTTATTCTAATATTCATACAAAAAATAGTTGATCAAACTAACCAAACATAAATAAAAGAATAAAATAGAGGACTAGAGAGAATGCTTATTGATATTATATCGAAGCACGACTTGGAGTAATCTTCGCTCACAATTGTCTTCACATTGGAATAGAAAAGTTCCGACTAAGCAAACATAAAAGAAAAGAAAACTAAAAATTGTGTTTGGTGAATGGATTGATTGATGCCTTCATTTGTGTACAGAGGCCTCTTATTTATAGGCTAAAATGTATGCACTTTATGCTAGATATGCCCTCGATACTTTGGGTGCAAGTAAGAAATAAAATATACAAGAATCTGCCAAAATACGGCTGTTGACATCATCCTTGCTTGTGGCCCACGTTTAGGAATGACTCAACATAAGAGCTACTATGGCTCAAAATAGAGTGTGTGTCATGCCATAGCTTTCTTTCTAAGGCTTTAGACTTTTTCTTTCGTGCTTTCATGGTTCAAGAAGCTTGTGCATCACTCGTGCCAAGTTCCTACGTCAATTGGGCCTAAAATTAAGCATCCTATACACTTAAATAAACAAACTAGACCTACCTAAGGCCCATGTGAGTCTAATATGTCATCAAATTTTAAAAAAACGCGTTAAAAACACTTGTTTTTATAAAATTTTAATCAGATATACTAAATACCGAAAAATAATATAAAAAACTAAATTGGCTAACATAAGCTTTTTTAGTGCAGAAATACCCAAAAATTACTACTACATTTGATGTCAAGTCACCTCCCCTATCACATCCTGGATTTCTAATTGATAAAATTGTAACATTATAGCACTCATTGGACCAGTGGCTAAGAAGTAGTATATGTATCCTTAAGACCCAAGTTTGATTCCCCTTTTCCAAATAATTTTTATTTATTGAATGTTTGCCTAGACTGTCCCTAACTTTTGACCTAGGTATAAATATTAATTTTTCTACCTTACTATTAGTTTTTTCTTTTCTGTTGCCTCATTTGCTGCCCCTCTCCTTCTTTCTCCCCTATTCTCTAATTTTTCTTCTCCTTTAACCAATATTGCTCCTCTAAACCTTATTTTTCTTCCTCCATTGTACCTCCTAATATTCTGCTCTCCATTTTTGTTACTGTCTCCTTTGCTAATCGATTGCCAATTTTTCCACCATTGTTGTCGCACCTGGCTGTCCATTTTTAAACCTCACTATTGTCGTCGTTGTTTCCTTCTTTTTCTTCTTCTACCGTCTTCGTGGTGAGTAACTACCACTCTTGCCACCACCGTCGATCGTTCATTCTTCTTTTCCTTCCATTGTCACATTTATTGCTGTCAAAATCCCCTTATAAGCCCTAGACCGATCTCTTTTTGGAACTTGCTAGTGAGTACTGTAACACCCCTTACCCATGTTCGACATAGGAACAGGGCATGAGGCATTACCGGACATAAACACATGCAATCGTATAAAACTGGGTCATGAATTTGAGTTCAAAATTAAAAACTTTTCACATTTCATCTTAAAGTTAGTAATATGGGCTTACGAAGCCCAAATCATGCTTTGGAAATGGTTCGAGTCCAAACCGAGAACTTTAGAAAACTTTGAAAAATTTCATGAAAAATAGGAGCACACTCCCGTGTGATATTAGGAAACGGCCGTGTGGCTCACATGGCCATGTCCCTAGCCCGTGCACTAATCTGACTTGCCGTTGTGAACAAATTTACGTCACACATAGATATCACCACCTATTCATCCACATATGTAAGCATACACATTCTTGAAATGCATCGTCATGGACTAATAATATATTTAATCTACCAACATCGAATGGCCTTACACAACAATGAACTTTCAAATAGCTTAGGCCAACATTTTAGGCCAAAACAATTATGACACATACAAAAATAACCAAGTCCCCTATACATTCCATGACCTTAAGTATAAGAATTATCAATACCCAATTTGTTAGTTTGATAGTGTGATAAGTTCTCCAGCGACTTCCAACCCGAGCTAACCTGAGGACATCATAAACACAGAAAAAAATGGAGTAAGCTATATAGATTAGTAAGTTGGTATGTAAATAATAAGAAATTTAATAACATGCTTTTACCAATTCTCACAATATGTTCTCAAGATAATACAATCATAATTGCACATAGTTCCACTATTTACTCTTGTTCATCTTAAGCTGTCGACTCAAGTCACAGTCACTAAATTATTTATATCTTAAGCTAAGAAACTCCAAATTAAGATCCACTAATTTTATTTGAAACTAGACTCATATATATTCTTACCATAAAATTTTTAGACTTTTTGGTCTAGTCAATAAGTACATTTATTCTTTAAAGTCTCTCCTATTCTGCTATTTGACAGTTTCAACCCTTTTTCACTAAAAATTAATTATCTCATTGCATGGAATTCAGAAGATGTTCCTGTTTACTTTTATTGAAAATAGACTCAATAAGAATTTTAAAAATATAATCTATAACCAACAATTATTTTTATACAATTTTTAATGATTTTCCAAATTTAGAATAGGGGATATCGAAATCATTCTGACCCTGTCTCACAAAAATTTCAAATATCACATAATATGAAATTCTTTTGATTACACCGTTTCTTTTATGTGAAAATACACTCAATAAGCTTTAATTTCGTCTCTTATTCAACCTCTAATTCAATTTCCACTATTATTGATGATTTTTCACAGTCACACAACTACTGCTGTCCAAAACTATTTTATTGCTAATTTTACTCTTTCACGTTTTCTTTGTATTAACTTTCATTCAACATTCACATAGATTTCGTACGTATCTGTATCGCTTAAATCAGTTATACTTTCATTTTTTTTATTTTGGCTATGTCATTAAACCTCAATGAAAACACATTATTTCAATTCAACATCAAATAATATTATTGGTTCATAATTCTTTCACATTTAATCATCACATAGTCATATTCGTTTACACTTAGTCATTTCCCGTTGAACACATCGGAATAATAACAGATACACGGTGGCCTTCACATAGTACCACCCTTGTAGCCAAACCTATTTTATTTACAAAGTGGCCTTCACATAGTACCACAATTGTGTCCAAAGCTATTTTATTCACAAAGTGGCCTTCACATAGTACCACACTTGTGTCCAAAGCTATTATATTCACAAAGTGACCTTCACATAGTGCCACACTTGTGTCCAAAGCTATTTTATTCCTAAGGTTCAACCGGGAAATTTCTCACTTAGCACAATGCCATGGACTTATTTCACTTAGCACATTGCCATGGACTTATTTCACTTATATGCCATGGTTTATTTCACTTAGCACAATGTCATATCCTAGATATAGTCTTACATGTGAATCACTTATTTCACTTAGCACATTGCCATGGTCTAACCATAGTATTTTACCGTCAATTCATATTTCACCACGCAACGATCGTGATCGATCCTGTGTTTTTACTCAATTCGAATGTTTACTTTAATTTTCACAATTTAATCAAATATATAATAATATTGCATAATTAACACAAATCAATAACATTTATTAACATACGAACTTACCTCGAAGTAAAATTGTGAAAAGGACTAAGTCATCCAATACTCGTTTTTCCCCCGTTCTAAGTCCGAACTTCATTTTTCTTGATCTATAATATCACATTTGACTTATTAAATTATTATACTATTCAAATCAGTCCAAAAAGCATATTATGGAAAAATTATATTTTTGCCCCTAAAGTTTCACATATTTATAAATTTGCCCCTAGGCTCGTAAAATGAAATGTATCCATTTTTCTCAATACCCTAGCCTAGCCGATTCATATTCTCTCTTATAACGGCCCACATTTGTCACTAAATCACATTTCCTATACATATTTTACAACTTTTACAAATAGGTCCTTTTATGAAATTTCATCAAAAATCACTGAATAAAAGTTGTTTATCACACTCCAAACTTTCATATTCTTCCATAAAACATCAAAACACATGTATGTCATCCATGGGTAAATTTTAAACACAAAACCTAGCTCAAAATAATGGTAGAAATAGCTAAACCGAGTTACAAGGATCTTAGAAATGTAAAAATCATTAAAAATAGGGCTTAAACGGACTTACAATCGAGCTTGGAAAATTGAAAAATCTTAGCCATGGTTTCCCCTTGTGAAATTCAGCCATGGGGTTGAAGATGGACAAAAATTGGCTTTTAATTTTGTTTTTAATTCATTTTAATTACTAAATGACCAAAATGCCCCTAACTTAAAACTATTCTATTTCACCTATTTCATGTCCATTTTTGTCCAACAAATTAACCAATGGTATAATCACCATTTAAGGACCTCCAATTTAAAATTTCATAACAATTGGACACCTCTAACATGTAGAACTCAACTTTTCACTTTTTACAATTTAGTCCTTTTGACTAAATTGAGTGCCCAAATGTCGAAAGTTTTGAACAAAATTTTCGCAAAATCATCCTATGAAATTGTAGACCATAGAAATATAATAAAAATAAATTTTTACTCATCAATTTTGTGGTCCCAAAACCAGTATTCTGACTAGGCCCAAAATCGGGCTGTTACAACTCTCCCCCTTTAGGGATTTTTGTCCCCGAAAATCTTACCAGAAGAAATTGCTTTCTACTCTCATGAATCACTTCCACTAATTTCTCAGAAAAATAAATTAAATCAACCTCGTATATCTCTTTCTAATGACCTCTGAACTTTAACACACAGTGTCAGAGCATATCGTAAAAGTTTTAAATTAGTTTTTTAGACTTATCACCGATTTACAGGTGTATTACCGTGCCAAGATTCAACTGTGTACTTATAATTTCCTGTATCCCTTTCCATAATTGGGATATAGCCCTCAGATCTCTATCCGTAATAATAGAGACTGATACTTCACATAATCGAATAATCCCAGAAACATCTTACTTGGCTGGTTTGTTAAATAAAAAATCTGTACACGATCGACCAATCACAATCCGATAACATCTTCCTTTTTGGAGATAAAGATAATTTAGATAAAAAATCTATAATAATTCTATCTCATATCAAATCAAGGTTATCACTGACTGCAATAGACCTGAATGCTCTTGATATTTGACTTTTATCCATTATCAAATCGACATTTGAGCATAAACTCAAAAATATTAGGTTACATACCTGATTACCAAAACATCTATTTCAAATAATTACACATTTTTATTACTCCCAAAATGAACCAATGAGCTACTACTGAGCCTCGTACAAAAATTTCATGCATAAGCTCTGAATTCATCTGCACACAATTTCTATCTCAGAACAATAACATCAATCATCAGGTTAGACTTGAAATTCAGAATAAAAAATCGACTCATACTGAACTTGTTTAACTTACCATTCATTAGCACATTTATGAGATTCTCAATCTTGCAATGAAAACATCACTTTAGCTTTTAATCTAGCTAAAATCAGATCACCATCAATTAAGATCAATTGTGTAACCCACTCACAAAATAAACAAAGATTTTTCCATTCAATACCTGTAACTATATCTGCTTTCCTAGAGATTAATTAATAACTATTCGTGATCTTTCAATAATTCAAGTCTTTAACACTATCTTAACTTCAGATCTTTCTATGACATTCGATACTTTAATTCTTGAAATCAGGGAACATGTGACACTTTTTTTCGGTTAAACGATATCACCAAATTCTCAATACAGACATAAAAGTGACCGTATCTAAATTACTGGTTAAACAGTTCTTTTTAATGTGACATTAACCGTATGAAAACATGAACCATCACTTTACATTCTAGTAATAAAACACATTCCAATTCGTTCAATAGTGCATCACTATAAAATCATAAATTCATTACTCAATTCAAACTGAACTCAGAACTAGAGCTTCGGTTAATAATATCTTTAACTGTTTTCAACTTAGCTATCATGCATAGACCATCTAAATTTTCATAAATGTGATAACCATATCATTTAGAACAACTTTAACTCATAATAACATCATCAGATTAGAACAAATCTAATAGGTATATCTTAGTATCATACTCTCTAGAATATCAATCCTTCATTCAGACTCTCCATCGATATACTCGTGAATGCACAAAATTTATTACCATAACTGAGGATAATTTAACTACATGCAACTCAAATCACATTTCAACTGACTAGCTTACTCTGATAAAAACAACCGAGTCTATTTCGACTATCAAATAATAACATAACAAAATGTTCCCTTCTTCACGTTATTAAAACAACTCAAACACACAATCTTTTAAAATTCTCTTATCATGCTAATCAAAGACCTTTATGACTGCATTTGCTCAACGAAACAAAATATCTCAATTGAACTCATTGGCTTTAATCAAACTTGCCAGAGAAAAGAAAACCATTATACCATTTGAGTTTAAACTTTCACTATCCATACCTCTTCCGATAGCAGTTCTTTTCACAAAAATTTAAGGAATCCTGATGCCAGAATCATCATGTTCCTGGGATCAAACCGGTATAACATCCATAATAGGCATAGCCATCACAAGTTAAAGAATACACATACTAAAAGTTCGAGAACACAATTCAGAAGGAAATAATAATAAAGACCTTGACGGTTCCTCAGAGAAATCCAGAAGAAAATTATGCTTACTTGTTCTGGAATCAATTTTAACAAAGGTAACATATTTACAATTATACATATCTTAACTAAATCAATGTTTAGTAGTAGCAGAATTATAGCCTCACATAATTTTCACCATGACTCCAAAGAGAATGGTAAGATATACTAATCATCAATCAACCAAACCACAGTGCTTTCATCTAACATTATTATCAGCCCTCATTCTGATACAGTAATAATTTCATCAGATAATGAACAATCACACATATATATATAACACACAGAAGAGATCATCATAATCTACTCAATCGCTATTGTCATACTCAAACATCTTTACAAGTCATAATTTGTTTCTCTAACCATTTCTGTCATTACCAATCCTATATTATTCAATTCACTAATGTAAATCAATCCGAAAGAAATTCCAGCAAACACATACTTTAGTCATCATACCTGCTTAAGCCGATTAACCGAGATTAACTTTTTCTCTAACCGTGACTTTACGAAGTCCAAATAGTCTTTAGAATAACCTGGTATCCTTTCCAAAACTATATTTACTTACTCAACTATTTTCAACTCTATCCATATTATTTGCAAATCCGCTACTGAACTCTTTAATCTTTTAGTGGTGAACTCATGTAGCACAAATCTTATGAAATTTCATTATAATATATCGCATTAGTAAGAGGGTGAGGTCGTAAAGCCTCTAACTTGACTCTTATACATACACATATGGCTTAACATTCATCATCATCATCACAATTATACAATTCACTTCAGGCAATTTAACACACATATTTATGTTACACTAACTTTTTGATTATCTTATTCAAACAAGTGCAGTTATACATGCATTCCACAAATATTGAGTAAGTTTACTTACTGCATTCACTTAATCATACAAGTCAAACATATAACATCATATGAATGTCAAACAAACATGAATGTTTGCCATAATACAAATTTACATTTTATGTTACTTTCCCATATTTCAAGAATAATTCCCCTTTACACTATTTTAATTTCAAGGAATATTCAAATAGTATGCTCAAGGTATGTATATTAACAATCTATCATTTCATTTTCAAAATGCCCCTTTTTGGCACATATTCATAATACACACTTTAGAGTCACATATGATATAACAATACTACCAGTCCAGGTTAAAGCCTTTTCATAACATTTATAACATTCACAACAATGAACTTTCAAATAGCTTAGGCCAACATTTTGGGCCAAAACAATTATGACACATACAAAATTAACCAAGTCCCCTATACATGCCATGACCTTAAGTATAAGAATTGTTAATACCCAATTTGTTAGTTTGATAGTGTGATAAGTTCTCCGGCGACTTCCAACTCGAGCTAACCTGAGGACATCATAAACACAGAAAATACACGGAGTAAGATATATAGATTAGTAAGTTGGCATGTAAATAATAAGAAATTTAATAACATGCTTTTACCAATTCTTACAATATGTTCTCAAGATAATACAATCATAATTGCACATAGTTCTATTATTTACTCTTATTCATCATAAGTTGTCTACTCGAGTCAAAGTCACTAAATTATTTATATCTTGAGCTACGATACTCCAAATTAAGATCTACTAATTTTACTTGAAACTAGACTCATATATCTTCTTACCATAAAATTTTTAGAATTTTGGTCTAGTCAATAAGTACAATTTATTCTTTAAAGTCTCCCCTTTTTGCTATTTGACAGTTTGAACCCTTCTTCACTAAAAATTAATTATCTCATCGTATAAGATTTGGATGATGTTTCTATTTGTTTCTATTGAAAATAGACTCAATAAGAATTTTAAAAATATAATCTATAACCAATAATTATTTTTATACAATTTTTAATAATTTTCCAAATTTAGAGTAGAGGATTTCAAAATCATTCTGAATCTATCTCACAAAAATTCAAATATCACATAATATGAAATTCTTTTGCTTACACCATTTCTTTTGTGTGAAAATAGACTCAATAAGATTTAATTTCGTATCTTATTCAACCTCTAATTCAATTTCCACCATTTTTTATGATTTTTCAAATTCACACAACTACTGATATCCAAAACTATTTTATTGCTAATTTTACTCTTTCACATTTTCTTTGTATTAACTTTCATTCAACATTCATATAGATTTTGTACGTACTTGTATCGCTTAAATCAATTATACTTTCTTTTTTTTATCTTGGCTATGTCAATTGATACACTTAAACCTCAATGAAAACACATTATTTCAATTCAACATCAAATAATATTATTGGTTCATAATTCTGTCACATTTAATCATCACATAGTCATATTCGTTTACATTTAGTCATTTCCTGTTGAACATATCGGAATAATAATGGATACACGGTGGCCTTCACATAGTACCACCCTTATAGCCAAAGCTATTTTGTTCACAAAGTGGCCTTCACATAGTGCCACACTTGTGTCCGACGCTATTTTATTCCTAAGGTTCAACCGGGAAATTTCTCACTTAGCACAATGCCATGGACTTATTTCACTTAGCACATTACCATGGACTTATTTCACTTAGATGCCATGGTTTTATTTCACTTAGCACAATGTCATATCCTAGATATGGTCTTACATGTGAATCACTTATTTCACTTAGCACATTGCCATGGTCTAACCATGGTATTTTACCGTCAATTCATATTTCACTACGCAACGATCGTGATCGATCTTGCGTTTTTACTCAATTCGAATGTTTACTTTAATTTTCACAATTTAATCAAATATATAATAATATTTCATAATTAACACAAATCAATAACGTTTATTAACATATGAACTTACCTCGACGTAAAATGGCAAAAAGGACCAAATCGTCCAATACTCGTTTTTCCTCCGTTCTAAGTCTGAACTTTATTTTTTTTGATCTATAATATCACATTCGACTTATCAAGTTATTATACTATTCAAATTAGTCCAAAAATCATATTATGGAAAAATTCTATTTTTTCCCCTAAAGTTTCACATATTTATAAATTTGCCCCTAGGCTCGTAAAATGAAATGTATCCAGTTTTTTCAATACCCACGCCTAGATGATTCATATTCCCTCTTGTAGCATCCCACGTTTTTCACTAAATCACATTTCCTATACATATTTTACAACTTTTACAAATAGGTCCTTTTATGAAATTTCATCAAAAATCACTTAGTAAAAGTTGTTTATCACACTCCAAACTTTCATATTCTTCCCTAAAACATCAAAAAACATGTATGTCATCTATGGGCAAATTTTAAACACAAAACCTAGCTCAAAATAATGGTAGAAATAGCTAAACTGAGTTACGAGGATCTCAAAAATGTAAAAATAGTTAAAAATAGGGTGAGAATGGACTTACAATCGAGCTTGGAAGCTTGAAAAACCCTAGCGATGGTTTTCCCTTGTGAAATTCGACCATGGGGTTGAATATGGACAAAAATTGGCTTTTAATTTTGTTTTTAATTCATTTTAATTACTAAATGACCAAAATGCCCCCAACTTAAAAATATTCTATTTCACCTATTTCATGTTCATTTTTGTCCAAAAAGTTAACCAATGGCATAATTACCATTTAAGGACCTCCAATTTAAAATTTCATAACAATTGGACACTTTTAACATGTAGAACTCAACTTTTGCACTTTTTACAATTTAGTCCTTTTGACTAAATTGAGTGCCCAAACATCGAAATTTACGAACAAAATTTTCAAAAAATCATTCTATGAAACCGTAGACCATAAAAATATAATAAAAACAATTTTTTTCATCGGATTTATGGTCCCGAAACCACTGTTCCAACTAGGCCCAAAATCGAGCTGTTACAAGTACTCATCTTTTCTTTGTTAACTATTACCAGATATTCATAACGAGAAATGTATGTAACTTTTTTGGTTAATCAGATCTAAGATAGTTTCTTCTTTTTCTTATTTTGTGATAGTCAGGTCTCATCTGTTTAATTATTTTCATGATTTATTGGTTCAAGATCCAAATCCAAACCCTTCAGATCAATAATAGCCTTGGTGAATTGTTCACAACTTAATATAAGCCAAATAAGGTAAGTGTTAAGTTACGACTTCATATATAAGATATTAGTTAAAATTGATTCTTTTGTTGAACCCTATATGAGTGTTAGAAAGCTAATTTTGAATGATTAAAATTTTTTAATGATTAAACCCTTTTTTGGTATAGATCTGAGTTAGAGCTAATTAGATCTCAACTGTAAGAGTTACAGAAAGCGTTAGAGTTAGGTTTAGTGTAATTAGGTGTGGGCTTAACCTTTGGGTGTTTAATTGACTATATTAATAATGATATGTGTATTATAAACCAAAATACATGTTGATTTGTGCATGGTCGAACGTTCATGAGTGGATTAAAAGTTTCCAATTAAGGCAAGTACTAAAAAGGGGTAGTGGTCGAATGCTTGAGGGCCTTAATTGAGATTAAATGGTTGTGTGGGTGCCAATTGTAATTACTATTAATGTGTTTTCTGATTTTTATGACATGATAATGCTAATGAATGCATGATTAAGCATGCCATTGAGATTGTTAAAACGAAAGGATGATAAGCATGCCATTGAAATTGTTAAACCAAAAGTATGAAAAGCATGTCGTTGATATTTTTAGTATTACCAAATAACATGATATGCTACGTGATTGATATGCCATAATGCATTTCATGGGTTTGGGTATTGATTGGGTGATGGAGGAGTTCTTTGGAGTACCAACTGTTTATCCATAAGATTGGTTAGTTAGTATACTATACCCCAAAGTATTGTGGAGTACCTGTGACTTATCGCATCATACTGACAGCTTGTCTGCATTTTACTGGTAGTTTTATTGGCATATTGATACTAGTTCTTTAACCACATCGAGCTTCAGCCCTTAATGTTTTGGTGTTCGAATGACTGGTTGTGGGGAACTCGTGGTGTGTATAGGATAGATGGGTAGGACCATTACAGTGTACCATTGAGCATGCCATATACATATGTTGATATGCTATTACAAATTGTATGAATTGTATGTTAATTGTATGCCTTACTGACTAATTGTATACTTATTTTTTCTTAGACTCACACTGAAATTTTGAAGCTCACCCTCGAGTTTACTCTTTATAGATAACCCTCAAGACTAGGGTCGAACTCGACATTTGGAGGTCTTATCACGAATTTTCTTTCAATAAAGTATTTTTAAATTATACTTAATTTAGTTGGGTTATTTTAGGACTGTAATTTTTATTAAGTTTGGACTATAGTGTAGGTGATTTTTATTTGGGATTTTTGCATGCATGAGAGATTTAAATGGAAATGGAAAAAATTAAATATCTGACCTAACAAAACTTAAAATATGGGATTTCAAACAATAACCAAAATCAACACTTTTTCCGCTGCAAAAAATGGTGAAACGTAATTTTCAAAAGGTTTACTGACAAAATCAAGTAAGAGTTTTTACTTTCAAATTACACTTCTTTTGAATGAAAATGGATTTAAATTATAGATAATTTTACAACCAGATTTTTTTAACCTACTTTATGCAACCACACTAAGTTTTTCGAAAATTGAACAAAACAACAAATTTTCAATCAAACACTTTTACTTGGTCATTTTAGTGGCTATGCAACCTTTAGGAATTGGTCATAATATCTTAGTCGGATTTGGGAGGTTACATTTGGTGGTATTAGAGCTAAGTTCAATAACTCGACCTGAAAAAAATTTGAGTTTGCATGCATGTTTTTGAAAAAGGATACTTTGGGAAAAACCTGTCATAGTGTTTTATATGAAAAGTTTAAAACATATTAAAATTAAACTCTAAGACTATGATGTCGTCTTTATCAGTACTGCTACTATAAAATTGTAGATAAACACTAGTTTTATGTTGCATAAAATTCTAAGACCTTAGAAATTGAAATTTCAAGAAAATAACTAGTGTTTATGTCTTTGTGAAAACAATAGATAAGACTTAAAAGCATAAAATCTAGTTAGTAGAATGAGTACTTGTGGAACACAAGGTCGTGGTATGCGAGGCCATGGAGGGTGTCGTCACATGTGTGAAATGTGACATATGCTTGATTAAATATCTGTGTTACATGATATATGTTTGTGTGAGTATCTAAATGTTGTGTAGATGAACCAATAGATAATGCATGGATAGGTACTCTACGACACTAGACATAGGACTATTGTACTTGTACTTATAAATGGTTGTCTTGAGGATACATGGTGATATGTTTGCGATGTGGTTATTCTAATCATTCATTGAGTGTGACACCCCTAAAGTGACCCTAGTCGGAAAGCGGTTTCAGGACCGCTAAACCGAGTCACCAAATTATTTGAATGTGATATTTATTGTCTAAAATATGTGATTATGAAGGTGTGAAAGTTTTAGGCTTCGATTTAGTAAATTGCATGTGAATTTAGTCAAAAGGACTTATGGGTGACATTTTTGAAATGTGATAGGCTAATCTACAAGGACCTAATAGTGCATGTAATCAAAAGGGAGGACTTGCATGTCAATTTCCCCCCCTAATATGTAGTGGCCGGCCATGAGCATGGGTGGACAAGATGTTATGGCTAAAAACATGTCATAAACATGTTGGGGTAGTGCATTATGTAAGGATTAATAAAATAAAGGGCATGGGCAATAAAATATTAGTGTTAGTGGGATGAGAAACAAAAAAAAAGAAAAGAAAGGATGTGTGTGATTGTCCCCCCCCATTGCCGTGAGTGAAGAAAAGAAAAAAAAAAGAAAATTTGTTCATCCTCTTTCATTTCTTTTGGCCGAAAATTCTAAGGAAGAAGGAAGGAGTTCTTGCTTCATGTTTGGTTTGGAAGAGGATTAGGAGGAGGTTTGGCCATACTTGTATCTAGATTAAGCTCAAGAGCTTAGAGGACCAAAGTTGGATAAAGGAAAGGAAAAAAGTGATCTAATAGCCGCCGAAATCGTTCGACAACATCCGAGTAAGTTTTAAGTGATTAAACGTTGAGTAAATTCAATCATAATAGGACATAATGAGTTGATTTAATAAGATATGATGTGGCCATGATATGTCTTAAACTCAAATGGTAAGTTCATATGTGTTTGGACTTGGAAATTTAAGAGCAAATTGTAATAATTTGCTTTGGACAGCAGCAGTAACGTGATTTTAGAAAATCACTATAAATTGTTGGTGTGGAATTATAGGCTGAATAAAATATGTAATCAAGGCTTAATTAGTCTAGTTTCTTATAAAAGAGACCTTGTGAGCAAAGAAATTTCCTATAAAGAGATATTTAAAGTTGTGTGAGACGGTGTCAGAATGACTCCGAAATCCCCTGTTTTGTTTATAGAAAATCATTATAAATTGTACAAAAATGGTTATAAGATAAAATTTATATTCTTAGACTCCTTAATGAGTCTAGTTTCAAATGAAATCAAATACAACACATTTTGAATTCTGTAAAATGAGAAATTTGATTCGTAGTGAAGAGTGGTCAGATTAGTCAAACAGTGAAACAGGGGAAACTTTAAGAAAAATCTGGTATTGATTGGCCAAACCTAAAATTCTAGAAATTTTATGGATGGAAGATATACGAGTCTATATTCAGGAAAAATTAACGTCAAGTGATTTGGAGTTTTGTAGCTCCGGTTATAAATAATTTAGTGACCATTGCTCAGGAAAACAGCTCGTAGTGAATATGTGATTTTGTTGTAAACATGGATAAAACTTGTTTTAGTTGCTCATAAGCTATTGATTAAACCCATACTTGAATTCTAAATCGTGATATTGTAAGCTTATGAGTATTCGAATATGAATCAGTATGGCGTAAAATTGAATTATTCATTGGAAAGTGATGGATGTAGATTCGGCCAAGACCAAGTCTGTACATGATAGTATATGTGGTATATGAAGTATATTTGAATAAATGTGAAAGTGTATATATGTGATAAGGCCTAATGGCCAATGTGATGAATGTGAAAGTGTATATATATGTGATAAGGCCTAATGGCCGATGTGATGAATGTGAAAGTGTATATATGTGATAAGGCCTAATAGCCGATGTGATGAATGTGAAAGTGTATATATGTGATAAGGCCTAATGGCCGATGTGATGAATGTGAAAGTGTATATATATGTGATAAGGCCTAATGGCCGATGTGATGAATGTGAAAGTGTATATATGTGATAAGGCCGAATGGCCAATGTGATGAATGTGAAAGTGTATATATATGTGATAAGGCCGAATGACCAATGTGATGAATGTGAACATGTGTATGTGTGATAAGGCCGAATGGCCAATGTGATGAATGTGAACTTGCATATATGAGATAAGGCCGAATGGCCAATGTGATGAATGTGAACATGTGTATCTGTGATAAGGCCGAATGGCCAATGTGATGAATGTGAACATGCATATATGAGATAAGGCCGAATGGCCAATGTGATGAATGTGAAAGTGTATATATGTGATAAGGCCGAATGGCCAATGTGATGGATGTGGAAGTGTATAAATGTGATAAGTTCCGAAGGGCAATTGTGTCAGTACTATATCCGGGTTAAAACCCCGCAGGCTTTATGCGAGAATATTATCCTGATTAATGTCCGTAGGCTTCGTGCTCGTACTATATCCGAGCTTTAAAGACCCGACGGCTAAATGCTAGGATTCAAGTAAGACTTTGATATTGAGTATCTGCATTAAGTTACCATAAAATAAGTATTATGTATTCAAGATGTTCAGGTACGTATTACTTACTCATCGGTGGAGTGATTTCGAGGTGAATTATCAGTATCAAAGAGGTAGGTAAATGTGATTAATATTATAACTCCAAATGTGAGAATGATCTAATTGGTAATGGTATGTTTGTATAATAAAGTATGCGATAAAATATTCTTATGTATTAGTGCATATTCTGCCCAAAAGCCTTATGATCTGAGTATGGGTTGGGTTGAGCTAGATGTGCCAGTACAAGGTAAGGATTATGATTTGTAAGCTTACATATATGTGATAAGGAATATGTTGGTTCTTTATGTGCCTATGGTAATTTAGTACTTGTCATGTTGAAATACTTAAAAGTATGGATGTGATTATGAACAAGTGGAAAGGATTATTGAAAGTTGAAAATCGATGAAGAATGTGCTTTGGAAATATTTGACCATCTAGGTCATTATTATTCGAAAGTATATATGTGGCAGCCAAGTGTTGCGTTTAATGATATTATAGATCGAGATGAAGCTCTAGATTAACTTCATCGAACAGTTGAAATGAATGACCAATGATAGTGATTGAGAACACTTTGTTTTGCTTAAAACTTACTAAGCATTAAATGCTTACTCCGTTCTTTGAATCTCTGTTTTATAGATTTTGGTTCGTCAGCTATCGGACTCGGGATTATTGAAGTCGAAGTCGCCCACACTATCAAAACCCTTTTGGTACACTTTTGGTTGAACTCTGAAAATGGCATGTATAGGACTACCCTTTTGTTGTTGGTCATGTACCCTTCGGTTTTGTATAATTTTGGATAGCCATGCAAAAATGGCTTATATATGTTTGAGCATAATGTTATAATCATTTGGTATGGATATGGTTATTGAGAGGTGTGGATATGCTTAACAAGGATTGGCCATGGGAATGGTTAATCATTATCATAATTTGTGCTATTTATGCTAAAAGGGCTAGTTGAATCATGGAAACTATGAAATAGGTAAAGTCTACCTTAAAGGCAGATGCAGACAGCAGCAGTGATGTAGATTTGGAAAATCACTAAAATTAGTAGGAATGGAATTAAATAGTGAATAAATTATTTAAATTAACCTTGATGAATCCACTTTCATATGGAAGAAACGAAACGGTCATATGAGTGGTATGTTAAGAGATAATTAGGTTTTCATGAAATAGGGCCAGAACAGTTTCTGGATTCCCTGTTCCGAATTTGGAAATTCCTTATAAACTAACCAGAGATAATTAGGAGTCATGCCATATATTTATAGATTCCTCTCTGAGTCTAGTTTCTATAGAAACAAACGGCATTAGTATTGAAGCCCTGTACAGGGAGATATCTAAATTGTAATGCATGAAGGTCAGTGTAGTCGCACCCTGTAACAGGGGAGACTTTAACTAATAAACTGTACTAATTTGCCCGACCAAAAATTCTAGAAAAAAATATGCAGATGGACATATGAGTCTAGTTTCAGGGAAAAATCACGAAACTGATTTTTGAGTTGTGAAACTCAAGATATGATTTTTAAGGTGACAGCGACACAGCTAGCCAGCTGTCTGGAAATTTTTAAAATGGACTGCGATAGTAAGCGAATTTAGTCTGTGAACCCCTCGTGTCTGACTCCGGCAACGGTCTCAGTTATGGGGCGTTACATTGAGCTTGTTAAGCTCACCCACTCTCTTCTTTACCCATTACAGATTAGTTGTGTGCTGGTGTGAACGGTGTGGTCTCCAAGAGGTGATCCAAGAAAGTTTCTATGTTATTCCGTAGGTGTTCATTTGTTTATTAGCGTACTGGGGAATAAGGCAATATGGTAAACTTGTTTAAAGCCATGATGTGTTAGGATTATTTGTCGGTTTTGCTTTTGTTTTTTTTAGAGGTTTATGAGTTTATATATTTGCTTAAGCTTATGAATATTGTTGATGGCATGATGATGCTTGCTCAGACATGTTTTTGGTATTTTGAACTATTGATTAAGCCGTTTGGATGGTTAGATGTCTTAGTAGTTGATGCATGATGATTAGAAACATATTTGGAATGGATATATACACTTGTATCTTGTATTTTTATGATTTGGGGCAAAGGTATCAATAATTGGGTTTAAAAATCGATACCTATGTGTTTCAAAATGAGTAGGGAGCTAAAATAGGGATTTGGTATCGATACCTTTGCTCGAGTATCGATACTCGAGGTTAGAACATCGATATTTCATGACATGTATCGATAATTTTTGAGACCTTGGGTTTTTAATCGAGAAACAAAATGCAAGTTTGGTATCATTTTTCCAGGTGGTATCGATACCACTTAAAGAAATTATCAATACCCTAATATTAGTATCGATACCTACAAACATATTTTGAGAATTTTGCTAAATGAATCTTTTGCATGTTTAATGATGTTTTCACGACCAATCGATGTAAGTTTAGCATGTACCAATGGTAACTATCTTGAAAGATTGACTTCAAACCTATACAAACAATAAAATTATGGATATTTTGTAATAGCCGAAAATTGGGTCTAGTTGGAACAGAGGTTTCGGGACCACAAAATCTGAGATATAAATAATTATTTTATGATTATTTTGGGGTCTATGATATGATTGCATGATTGTGTGAAAATTTCGTGAAAAAATTCTATGCATAAAGTGCTTAATTCGAAGTTAGGGACTAAATTGAATAAGTTGCAAAACTTGCATTCTAGAAGTTTCTAGTATGAAATTGATTTGAAATATTAATTAGGAGGTCTTAAATAGCACTTTGACCAATTTCTAAGTTATGGGCAAAAATTGGACATGGATGGAATTTTTGGAAAGTTTAGTAGTAAGGGTATTTTGGTCATTAGGGGTAAAATGAATTAAAATACAAACTTAAAAGCCAATTTTGCTCATCTTCTTCACCATGGACGTGTATACCAAGAGAGACTCCATGGCTAGGGTTTTCAAGCTTCCCAATCTCAATTGTAAGTCCGTTCTAACCCCGTTTTTCAAGTTCTTTACGTTTTTGGAGTCTCGGTAACTTGATTTAGCTTATGCTAGAATAATTCAACCTAGGGTTCATATTTGGAAAAATACCCATAGGTAAAATTTGTGTATTCTGGTGTTTTATGATACAATATGAGGTTTTAAATTATGTTAGACAACTTGTGCTACTCAGTTTTAAGTGGAAACGAGCAAAAGGGCTTAATCGGTAAAAATACCTAATAGTCATAAGTATATGTTAGAGTGAGAATTTGATGTTGCCATAGAAGGGAAAAGTGATCATCATGTCATAAAACATAAGAATAAGGGATGAAGTTTAATTCCCGAGCCTAGAGGCAAAAGTGTAAATATGCAAAAGTTTAGGGGAAAAATTGTAATTTTTCCAAAGTTTGAGTTAAGGACTGTTTTGAATATTACATTAATTAAATAAGTAAAATATGATGTTTTAGATCCCAGAAAACGAGATTTGAACCTAGAATGAGAGAAAAATCGAAAATTGAGAAAGTTGGTAAAATGGCCGTTTTAATATCAAGGTAAGTTCATATGTATAATAAGCATTAATTTATGCATGTTTCAATGTAAAATTGATATATTTACTATGATCTCTGAGGTGTTGAAAGTATGTAAGTTGGTATGATAATAATACAACAATAATGCGGTAATTTATATTTGAAAGTTAAATTTAGTGAATTAATTGAATTATGTTAAATTAAATGATTATGGTGCCAAGTTTATGAATTGATTTAAAAATATGTCTATGGTACATGAAGTGCATTGAATTATCATACATAAATGTGATTTCTATGATTATGGATATTATGGGAAATTGTAAGTTCATATGATTTTTAATAAGACAATGTGTAATTTAATGTTATTGCGTTGATATTAAATGAGATGTAGGTTTATATGTAAGTAATATATCACTATTACTTGTATTATGATATTTTATAAAAATATTGGAAATATGTTTGTGGATAATTACTTGATTGGTGAAATTATTAAAAAAGAGAGAGAAATCCCGGTTGAACCTTCGGAAAGATTAGATGATACAGATGGTATGTAGCTAGGTCACATGTATAGTGCTGAGTGCACATCATGTGTACAAGAGAGCTACGAGATAAACTGGCTAGGTCACATGGGTGGTACTAAGTGTTCACCATGTGTACAAGAGAGCCGAACTATATGATGGGTGGAGCTATGTGCTGAAACCACCAAGTATCGAGGATTGATCCGAAGTGTTCAACGGGAGACTCTCTATGTATTGCTTTGTGAGTTTTGTGATGAATAAGTGCAGGAACTTGGTTATGTGAATGATGTGTTCATTAAGTGACCAGGATGTGGTAAGGTTATAAACAAGTAAGTAATACATGAGGATGATTTTATGGTGACCTTGTGATCATGGGCCTATACTTTTGATGTATGAAATGTGGTGAAAATGATTTGTGATATGTATGTTAAAATGAGGTTAATACAAAGAAAGTGTGAAAGAGTGAATTAGCAATAAAACTGTGGACAGTATCAGTGACATGATTTTGAAAAATCACCAAAAATAGTATAAATTAAATCAGAGACTGAATGAGATATCAAATTAAAGCTTAATGAGTATATTTTCATATAAAAGAAACATAGAAAGCAAAGGAGTTCTATATTTTGAGATATTTATGTTTTTGTGAGACTGATTCAGAATGATTACGTGATCCCCTGTTCTGACTTTGGAAAATCACAAAAATTTGGAGAAAAATAATTAGAGGCTAAAAATTATATTTTTAAAATACATAATGAGTCTATTTTCAAGATAAATCAACAAGAACATTATCCGAGTTCTGTACTATGAGATAATTATTTTTTAGTGAAGAGAGGTCAGAACTGTCAGAAAGTGAAACAGGGGAAATTTTAATGAATAAACTGTACTAATTGGCTAAACCAAATATTATGAAAATTTTATGGTGGAAAGATATGTGAGTCTAGTTTCAGGGGAAATTTACGGATCTTAATTTGGAGTTCTGTAGCTCAAATTATAAATAATTAAGTGACTATGACTCATGTGGACAGTTTGATGTGAACATTTATTAGTAAATTGTGAAATCGTACTTACAAGAATGCTATATACATTAAGGATGTGGAATGGAGAGGAGGAGGAGGAAAATAAATATATGTGGAATACATGGAAACTATGGTATATGAAATATTGATATAATGAAATAAATGATATGTGTTTATAAGAAAACAAAAAGAGAATGTTATGTATCATGACATGTATATATATATATATATATATGACTAGTCTCAATGTAATACTTGTTGGGTATGGAATTGAATTGAAATGTTTCAGGCAAACATGTTATTCTGCGCATCTGAATCGTGGTATTTTATAAAGATATGATCTAGCTTTAAATATGAATCCTTGATGATTAAGCTGAAGATATTTGGTAAGATGATAATCTTGGTATAAATGTATAAGTGGTACTATAATAAACAAGGTAAAATGAGTATGAGAGACACATGTATGATGACATACAAATGCTATGTTTGTGGTTTAATTGAGGATGTTTAATCATTAAATGAATACCATGTTATATGCTTTTGATTTTGTATAAGTGTGTAGGAGATCAAGGTTGACCAAAGCTTGGAAAATAGCCTAGGTATATTCCACACAGGCAGAGACACGACCATGTGTCTCAGCCGTGTATAGAACACGACTTTGGGACACGGGCGTGTGGAGCCTTAAAGCATGAAGTTTCCAAGATTTGCGTAAGTTCTCGGTTTAGTCCCAAACCCTTTCTAAAGTATGTTTTGGGCTCCGTAGACTCAAATAAGGGACTATGTGTAAGAGAATGAACGCTTTGAAATATGAATAAAATTTTATGGCTCGTATTTTAGTTTAATGTTTGTATGTTTGTCTGGTAATGCCTCGTACCTTAGCCCGGCCTTGGATACGGGTAAGGGGTGTTACATATTTTGCTTAGAATGAGCTTGCTACTTGATGTATGTTGTAATAACCAATTTTTCAGTGAAATATGGCAAAGTTTAGGGGCAAAAATGTAATTTTGCCATAATGTGATTTTTGGACTGATTTGAATAGTATAATTTTTAAATGAGTTAAATGTGATATTATATATCAAGAAAAATGAGATTCGAACCTAGAATAGGGGAAAAACGAGTTAAATGTGATTTTTGGACTGATTTGACGGTTAGGTTCTTTCTCGGCATTTTTATGTCGAGGTAAGTTCATGTGTAAATAATGCAATGTTGTATCATGTTTTAATGCTTTATTAATGTATGAGTTTCTACGTTTAATTTTTATGATGAGTGTATGAACGATATTATGGTCTATGAGAATGTCATTGTGAACGAGTTCGACAAAGATGTGACATCGAGAAAATCTCGTTTGAACATTAGGAATAGTTTAGGATACAATGTGACATGTCACTAGGAACTATATGAGTTGAGCTCATGAGATATGCGGTTGTGTCTATGTGAATCCGGGTGCTGGTCTTGTACGTTCTACTGGTGGCTGGGCAGCCCGGCTTGTGTTGCGGGTACCTATCAGCTTGTGAGAGCAGCCCGTGTAGTTACGTCCGGATTGTCAGCTTGTGTGAGTAGGCCCGTGATTAGCTCGGGAGCAAGCAATGTGTGATATGTGATTTGAGGTAGCATGTGGCTATGTATGAAGCACTATGTGTAGGCTTTTCGTGTACTTGATAGTATTCCAAGTGTTCAACAGGTAATCTAAACATTATGTCAAAGATGACAAAGCATGTGACTATGTTAAGAATTTGTATCGGTATGTACATAAGTTTATAAGTATTGATTTCATGATATGGTGAGTTCATGGTTTCCCCGAGAATATTTTTGTGAAAGCCTTGTGAATTAATGACCTATATTTGTGATGTACGAAGTACGTGGTAAATTTCGTTTGGCAATAGTGTAATTGGCTTTCGGGCCAAATTGAGTTATGATATAGCATGCTATATTCATGCAAATTGTGATTTATCGGATATGAGAAAAAGGAAAGATTGGCATAGATGCCTATAAAAATGATCATGGGAAAATATGAGCTTTAAACAATTGAAGATGTTAAAATATATGTTAATTATGAGATTTGAAATGATTTGTTAATTGCTGTAATATGCTATAAAGGAAAGATTACGATTGTTAGGCTAATGCTAGGATATGTTAAATTATGCTTATAAGTTGAAAGGGGTAAGCATTGTGATTGAATAAATTATAACCATGAAATTATGGTAGATTATAATAATATGTGTTCATATTGTTGAATATGATGAACACATGGTTAGATGTGAATGAGTAAGTTATTCTTATAAGAGTTAAATGACATTTGTAAGGGTTTACATTATGTTAGTTGTATGATATATTTATGGTTGATGTTGCTTATTATTTGCATACGAACTTACCAAGCTTTGTAGCTTACTTCCCTTCCTTTCCCATATCTTATAGGGTTGTATGCTAGCTTGGGTTGGAGATTGTCGGAGATGCTATCACACTATCAAGCTATCATGTTGGGTAAATGAACGCAAAATTTTGAGTCTATAGCATATATAGGGACTTAGTCATTTGTGTATGTGTCATTATGATATGGCCAAATGTATTGGCTTATAATGATTAAGGATTTGATTTATTATGTAACCACATAAATTGACTTATATTGGCTAATGGGTTGCAAGCATATTAATTACTCATATGCCTATCCCAATGTCATTATGTGATGTGGTTTATAATGGTATGCTACTGAAATTAGACTAGATGATACATGTGGGAAGTTGTTATGTTGAAGGTGTTATGTATGTCAAAATGAAAGTTAATACAAAGAAATCATGAAAGAGTAAAATTAGCATTAAAACAGTTTTTGACAGCATCAATAGTACAAATTTTAAAAATCACCAAAAATTGTGGAAATCGAATTAGAGGTTGAATAAAATATGAAATTAAATCCTATTGAGCCTAGTTTTACATAGAAGAAACGGTGTAAGCAAAAATTATGAGATATTTGAATTTTTGTGAGACAAGGTCAGAATGATTTCGGGTTCCCCTGTTTTGACTTTGGAAAATCATTAAAAATTGTATAAAAAAACTTGGGAGTTTAAATTTATATGTTTAACTTATTAATGTGTCAAATTTCAAAAGAAACAAATGGGAACATCATCCAAATCCCATACTAAGAGATAATTAATTTTTAGTGAAGAAAGGTCAAAACTATCAAACAACAGAAAAGAGACAAATTTTAAGAATTAAATGTACTTATTGGCTAAACCATAAATTATGAAAATTTTATGATAGGAAGATATTTGAGTCTAGTTTCGGAAAAATCAAGCGGATCTTAATTTAGAATTTTATAGCTCAAGTTATAAATAATTTAGTGACTCTGACTGAAGTGGACAGTTTTGTTATGAGCGGTTTATGGCCTAAAGACCTAATGGTTGAATGTGGCCAGATAGTATTATTATTGAATGTGATTTGGTATGTTTGGATTGGTAAACATGATGTTAATAGTATGTATATGATGGTATTGATATGGTATATTTTGACCATGAATATGAATTGAGCATGAATTGAATTGGTAGTATGACACTATTAGCAAGATGGATGTGGGCATGTGAATGATATGCTATTATTTGTTTTTGGTTGGATTAAATGCATTTATATGCTTAAGATTGTGCCATGTGATGTTTTGTGAATTGTGCAAGTGAAGGTGGCAAAATGGCTTGGAAAATAGCCTTGTATTTGTCCTGACATCGGACACAGGTAAGGGGTGTTACACCCTAATTAGGTAAAACAAAATGCCCTGTAGTAAACACAAGGGCAGAGACACAGCCGTGTGTCTCAGCTGTCTGAAGGACAAGGTCGTAGGGCATGTGCCCAGGTCATGTGAAGTCTGCACTTAATTGTTGGAATTTAATTCGCCGCTCGGCCTAAGCACACGGCCGTGTGACTTGGTCATCTGACCCTAATTGTGTTGATGATGTCATAAACAGAGAGTTACAGGGGCTGAGGACACGGGCGTGTGTGACCACACGGCCAACCCACACGAGCATGTGACCCTGTTTCATGAAATTTTTTTAAGTTTTCCTAAATTTTTCTAAAGTTTTTGGTTTAGTCCCAAACTACTCCCGATGTTTGTTTTAGGCCTCGTTAGGCCCATATAAGGGACAAATTGCATATGTATGAATGGATTTAATTTGAATGAAATTTTATGGCCCGATTTTGTATGTTTGCTTGTGATTAAGTCTCGTAATGTCTCAAATCCTGTCCTGGCGTTAGACATGGGTAAGGGGTGTTACATACAGTATCAAGCAGGCTAGTATCTGAACGGCCATTCGAGTTTGCGATCTCCCCTATATGGTAGTTCCCTACGGAACTAACTCTATAGTGACTATATTTGCAATTGATCCTCCTCAAGAGGAATAGTCTTGATAGACATAACTTCTACTTGGATAATTCTTATCCTCTTTCTAGCAATAGATTCCAACTAACCCTTATTTACAAATTAGACTATTCAGACTTTATATGATTGAACATCCCTGTTTAAACTACGGTTTCATTAAAGCCTTATACTGGGAGTGAATATCTTGTTACTCTTCCAAGACTTCCCTCTGACATACAGAGTTTCTTTGAACACTTTCTAGCCATTCTTCATGGCACACCCTTTATGTCTTCAGTTTCCTTGTATATAGTCTTACACCTCATACCCCATGTGTTATGTCCTGGTGGAGTCTATTGGTTACCATAGTAGAGCTATGGCTTTACACCTTATACCCCATGTTTAATATCTTGGTGGACTCTATTTGTTGCCATATTATGGTCTTAAACCTTATACCCCATGTTTAATGTACAGGTGGACTCTATTGGTTGCCATAGCCAAGCTATAGTCTTACACCTCATACCCCATTACAGGCCATCCATTCCACCTCACTTCTAACCTTGATGCTCAAATACCGAAGTGTCCCCACCACAAGGCTCCGAACTTGCACCTAGCAAATTTTGGATTGTGGTAAATAAAAACTCCATTTCCCAAACCATCCGTCCAATCCTCTACATCGCCAAACCAAACTTCATCTAACCTATAAATAATTTTCCCTCCATACTCTACCATTATAAACATGCAATACATTCATTCATAAAACATATTATGATGAAGTACGCTGCTTTTTAGGTAAGGAATCATAACCATTTCATGCATACCATAATACAGTTGTGGATACTCATAATCTAACCAATCTTATACAAGCATAGAATTTTCAATCAAAAAAGATCATACATCATCACAAAACACTTTCTAAACTAAACACATACTCATGCTAGCCATACCACATCTCAAGAATAGAATATAGAAACTCACCTGATGTGTAACGCCCCAAAAATGTAGGGTCTGTAATTTTACATGCTTAGACACAAATTTCTTGTTTGCTTTATTGGCTATGTGACTTGGGTATGTTTGGGGGTGTTAGGAAGCTTGGGTTTGAGTCTGGGCCTTGGCAAAATTTTTAGTTTTGATCTTAAGTGAGACTGGCTGTTAGCAATTAGGACTTATGTTTAAGTGTGTGGGATTTTATGTCACAAAAAGCCTTGTGGCTTAGTGGCAAGTAGCGTGTGGAGCATCTGAGAGGGCATGGGTTTGAATTCCACGGTATACAAGGAGCATTTATTTTGCTACCAGGGGACGACAAGAGTTGGTGATGGATTTGAACTCTAGTGATGGAGAGTTTGAATGGGTCATAGAGGTTGTTATGGAGGATATCAAGGAGGGATAAGGGGAGAAAATCTTGGAGATTTTCAAGGAGTTTGAAATTGGGTTGAGTTGTAGCCGAATGGGGGTGTTGTGGGTGCAAATTCGGCCAAAGAGTTTTGGGAGTGCATTTTTGACAATTGGTTTGGGAGGAGGTGCTGAATTCCTTCTCTTCTATTTTGGGTTTTGTTCTTTTTTGAAAATTTTGGTACAATTCTCCCTTGTGTCGATTTCACTGGTAGTCTTTCGTGCTTTTTGGGACTTAAGCCAAAATCCCCTGTCGCAACTTTCTTCTTTTATTCTTTTGTGCGCCGAATCATATTTCTCTTTTCTTTCTTCCCTTCTAAATCTTTGGCCAAATATAGCCTATCTCTAATACCCATCTTTCTTTTCTTCTCTTTACATTTCTCTTTGGTCGAACCCTGCTGGCGAGTTTAGCACTCTCTTTGCTGAAACTTCTTCCCTTTTCTTCAAACAATTCCTTGTTTCTATTGCTCATCATTTTACTGCCTATGTTACTTGGTTTGTGTGGTTGGCCGAATTCTAGGCTTCTCTGCTGTTGATAAGTATATTGTGTAGGGATTGACAACCTTGTTTTTTCTACTATCTTATTAAAGCCAAATATCCCTTTTCTTAATTCTTTGTATTTGTTAATTGGTGACCTCTTTTTCCTATAATGTGCGTTCATTGATTCCAGGTATCACTGAGAAACGAAGGGAGGAGGACGTTCTCGAACCATCGAAACCCTATCTTCCAATACTTCAGTAAGGCCCATTGTTCTTAGTCTCTCAAAAGGTTATCTTTATGATTTTAGGCTACTTTTTAATTAGTTCTACCTATTAATCTATCGTGAGTGTAGTTAGGTGCCTAAATACAGGTGCTCGACCTAACTAATCCAGGCGCAGTTGGCCACCCTCTTTTCAGTCAGGGTAAGCGAAAGAGTTGGGTTATAGATTAGTTGATTTTGATTTAAGTGGAGATGAACTGTATGTTTATCGATTATAGGCTTTGGATTCGTAGGAGAAGCTCTCATTTTTTCAAATCCAGGTGTGTATCCGTACACCATTCCGTTACTTTCCAAAAGCCAAAAGGTGTGTATTCACACCAGTACACTAATGTGAATAGGCAAAAGCCAAAAAGTCAAAATGCCAATGTTTTCGCATTTGCGGCCTCGCGAGCGAGTGATCACTCATGAAATGAATCGAGCCCACAAGTTATGGGTCATAGACAGTAGATGCCAGCACGAGCGTTCTCGTGGGTTTGGGCCATTATGGGCCCTATTGGGCCGAGATATGCTGTGTGTGCTCGTGGGCCCCACACTGATGAAATTTTCGGTAAGTGGAAGATAATGGAGTAGGATATGGTAATCACATAGTCGCTGCTGGATTTGGGCTAAATAGGCTGCACGAGCGTGTGGGCCCATTTGGGCCAAGTAATGGGCCATGGGCCCATTTACACCGTTTTGGCCGGATGGGCTAACTGAGTTGTTTAAGACGATTGTAGACCTTTTAAAGGGTCATTAACTGTATCGAGACCCCAAAATAGGGTAATTGACCGAAATACCCCTACGGGGTAAAATTACTACTTTATCCCTAATGGATGGAAATGACCATTCTACCCTAGAGGTAGGTTGATTGATGATTGTATGATAAATATATGACTGCATCTGAGTATGAAACCCTGCATTCATACATTATTTATGACATGACATTTTGCATTGGGGTCGAGATTCTGATTTGGAGGAAGTATTTTGCTAGTGGATTTGCCACGTTTTTACTGTTCTGTGGCTTTTGCCACGTATTCTGATATTAGTGGCTACGCCATGTGTACTGTTATTAGCAGCTTCGTTGCGATATTGGTGTGTTGGCTGGGTGGGTCGGTTTAATCCCCACATGGTGTGTTGGTTGGTACGGGTGGTGTGTTGGTTGGATTGGGACGGGTTGCATACCTGCACTGTACTGATATTGAATTAGGCTTAGGCCCATTCTGTCACTGTATAGGGCTAAGGCCCAGACTGTACTGTTACTGAATAGGGCCTTGGCCCAGATCGTTACTGTATGCACTATATACTGTTTGAGTAATAGGGGATTACACACTGAGTTCTCGTAAACTCACCCTTCCTTTAACTGTGCAGGTATTCCCCAGCCTTAGATGATTTAGAGCCTCGAGGGACTCATTGGTGGCCACACGATCGTAGATGTTTTGATTAGGACTTAAATTTATTCTAAAACTTTATATTTGGGTTTTAATTATGTAATAAGGCAATTTGGGGAATTTTTAACTTTATTTGGCTTTTGATTTCGTATTTTAAATTGCTTGAGTAGGAATATCGAGTGTTCTAAGCAATAATAGTTTCGAAGAAAAACATGCATTTTTAACCTTAAGGTTTACAACCAGAGAAGCTTTAGCGATTTTAAATAGATTATGAAATCAATAATAACAAATGTTTTGATAAGTTAATTTCAGTTGTAGTAACAAAATTTACCAAGTTTTCTTAAGCAACTAAAAACTAAATAGGTTTAAACTTTAAAACGGTTTTTCACCAAACAAGTTCAAGTTTTGGAAGGCACTTTGATGTGACATGTCAGATTTAGTCGTAACGTCTAGGCCGAGTTTGAGATGTTATATTTAGTGGTATCATAGCAAGCTTGCAAAACTCGGCTGTGGAATGGGTTTTTGAAGTTTTGTATTTTAAACGTTGTGATGGGAAATGTAGCACACTGAGTCTCCAGCACCAAATCTATAAGTTTTCTAACACTATTTATTGTTATAGACTGAAAAGTGTTACTGAGGGACTATTATAGACAGTAGGACTATATTGAAACTCTTTAGTTAGGGTAAACTGAGACTATAGGGACAAAAAACTATGATAAGACTTTGTTCTGCGAAAACAAACCCTAATTCCTCTTGTTCATAACGCATTGATTAATAATTATTGAAATTATAAATTGATTCATAAGACTTTAAAACAGAGAATTTGCTGCCAAAATGAGCACAAGGGGTACTCGTGGAAGGGGTACACGAGGCCGCGATAGAGGCCGAGGAAGTGTTAGAGCTGGGTCTTCAGCATCGGGTCACATGCCGGCTGGGAAGGCACCAGCCTCACCAGTAACTGAGACATGGTCTTATGACCGAGCAGTTGGGGATGATGCTTTATCTCAAGCAATGCTGCGTGTTCTTGAAAAGGTTGCTAGAGCAAGTACTGGATCTGTAGGCCGAGGATTAATTTTTGAGCGGCTCCAGTCTAATTGGGTGAAAATTTTTGGGGTGCTTCTGGTGTAGCCCCAAATGTGGCGGAGTATTTGTTGGAGGCTACTGAACGAATAATGGATGACCTTGACTGTACTATGGAGTAAAAATTAAAAGGAGCAGTGTCTTTACTACAAGATAAGGCCTACCAGTGGTGGTTCACTGTGAGAGAGGGTACGCAAGCTGACCGTTTGACATGAGATTTCTTTAAAGTAGCCTTTTCAGGGAAGTATGTGGGCACAAGTTATGTGGATGCCCGAAGGAAGGAATTCTTGAGCTTGACCAAGGGGAATAAGGTCGTGGCAGAGTATGAGGTAGAGTTTCTACGGCTGAGTCGGTATGCACGCGGGATAGTCTCGACTGAGTATGAATGTTCTGTACAGTTCGAGGATGGTCTCCAGGATGAGTTACATGTGCTGATAGCTCCACAGAAGGAGCGAGACTTTCCTGCCCTTGTTGAGAAACTAAAAATTGCTGAGGATGTGAAGCGCTTTGAGTGCCAGAACCGCAAGAAAGATAGGGGTAGAAACAAGAGGGATTTTAGACCCTCGGGTTCTTCTGCAAGGCCTATAAAGAGGCCAAATTTGATGGGCCAGCCCGAATGGTTCATGTGGTTGCTGCAAGACCGTAGCCTTGCATTGATTATGGAAGAGCTCATCAAGGTGAATGTTGGAAACAAACTGGGGCGTGTTCCCGGTGTGGATCCATGGATTATCAGGTTAAAAACTGTACTTAGAGGCCTGTTCAGATGAAAGCGATAGGTCAGGGCCATGTTCAACCAGGGAGAGGTGGTTATCAACCATTGAGAGGCCGTGGATAGTCTAGAGGTGGAAATGGTTGGGGATGAGGTTGTGCAGTATTGGGCAGAAGTGCTGGTGACACTGAGGCGAGACAGCCAGCCTTGGTTTATGCTCCTCGTCGTCGAGAGGATGGTGACGCCCCCGACGTCATAACTGGTACTTTCCTGATTTATAATGTACCATACACTGCTTTAATTGATATTGGGTCTACACACTCGTATATTGCATGCACTATGTCTAGGATGCTGGGTATCCAGTTTGAAAATACTGTTAGTGAGATGACTGTGTTGGGTCCGCTGGGACAGTCTATAAGGGTGAATAAGTTGTTCAGAGGTGTGCCCCTTGAGGTTCAAGAGGTTGTCTTTCCGGCAGTTTTGATGGAACTGCCGTTTGGGAATTCAATATTTTATTAGGCATGGATTGGTTAGTGAAGCATCGTGCAAAATTAGACTGCGCTGCTCAGCGTATGGTGTTGAAGTCTACTGAGGATGAGGAGGTGACTGTGATAGGAGAGCGAAGGGATTATCTGACTAATGTGATTTCTGTGTTAAGGGCCGACAAGCTAGTTCGCAAGGGTTGCGAGACGTTCCTAGCTTATCTTAGTATTCCTGATTCTAAAGGTCCTTCTGTGGGAGATGTCAGAACTGTTAAGGAGTTTTTGGATGTATTTCCTGAAGAACTTCCTGGTTTGCCTCCAAACCGTGAGGTCAAATTCGACATTGAGCTCCTACATGGAACAGCTTCGGTGTCATTTGCCCCTTATAGGAAGGCACCGAAGGAGATGGTGGAGTTAAAGGCTCAAATTCAAGAGCTACTAGACCGAGCATTCATTTGACCGAGTGTGTCCCCGTGGAGCGCACCAGTGTTGTTTGTGAAAAAGAAGGATGGATCCATGCGCATGTGCATCGATTATCGTCAATTGAACAAACTGACTATCAAGAACAAGTACCCTTTACCGAGGATAGATGATCTGTTTGACCAGCTGTGAGGAGGCACGATTTTCTCCAAGATAGATCTTCGGTCTGGGTATCATCAGCTGAAGGTTAAGGAGGCTGATGTGTATAAGATTGCATTTATAACTCGCTATGGTCATTACGAGTTTCTAGTTATGCCATTTGGATTGACGAATGCACCAACAGCTTTCATGGATTTGATGAACCGAGTATTTTTGCCTTATTTGGATCAGTTCGTAGTTGTATTTATAGACAACATCCTGGTGTATTCAAGAACCGAAGAATATCATGATGCACATTTTTGAATTGTCTTACAAATTCTGAGGGAAAAACAGCTTTACGTAAAGTTCAGCAAGTGTGAGTTCTGGCTACGAGAAGTGACATTTCTGGGTCATGTAGTGTCGATAGAGGGAATTAGGGTGGATTCTCAGAAAATTGAAGCTGTAGTGGATTGGAAACCACCAAAGACGATATCTGATATTCAAAGCTTTTTAGGTCTAGCTGGGTATTACAGATGTTTTGTTGAAGGGTTTTCACTGATTGTTGCACCTCTGACCAAGCTACTGCGTAAAGGGGTACCATTCTATTGGACTAATAAATAGCAAGAGAGTTTTGAGAAACTGAAGGATGTTCTGACTAAGGCCCCTGTTTTGATACAGCAGGAGTCTGGGAAGGAATTTACTGTCTACAGTGATGCGTCGCACATTGGATTGGGTTGTGTGTTGATGCAAGAGGGTAAGGTGGTTGCTTATGCATCTCGTCAGCTTAAGCCTCACGAGGCGAATTACCCCACTCATGATTTGGAGTTAGCTGCAGTGATATTCGCACTGAAGATTTGGAGGCCTTATTTATACGGTGACAAGACTATTATTTTCACAAATCATAAAAGCCTCAAGTATCTCCTTACTCAGAAAGAGCTGAATCTTAGGCAATGGAGATGGATAGAGTTTTTCAATTGAGTACCACCCTGGTAAAGCTAATGTGGTAGCTGACGCACTGAGCCGTAGGGTTTGTATCTGATTTGAGAGCAATGTTTACTTGTCTCAGTCTGTTTGATGATGGTAGCTTGTTAGCTGAACTGCAAGTGAGACCGACTTGGACTAACCAAATTAAGGAGAAATAATTACTGGATGAGTCGCTAGTTTCTCGTTATTGACAAGTTAAGAATGGTGAGACTACAGATTTTGGGCTAAATAGTGAAGGAGTATTATGTTTCCATGGAAGAGTTTGTATATGGAGGGATTCAGATTTGAGGCAGTCTATACTACAAGAGGCATATAGTAGTCCATATACTATGCATCCTGGCAGGAACAAGTTATACCAGATCTTCGTGAGCTGTACTGGTGGCTAGGGTTGAAACCTAAAGTTACTGATTATGTGAATAAGTGCTTGGCTTGCCAGCAAGTTAAGGCTGAGCATCAACTACCTTCTGGGTTACTGTAGCTAGTTAAAATTCCACTCTGGAAGTGGGAGAGGGTAACCATGGATTTTGTGAGTGGGCTACCCTTAACGCCTACTAAAAAGGATTCGATATGGGTGATTGTAGACCGATTGACTAAATCTGCCCATTTTATACTGGTTCGCACTGATTATTCATTGCAGAAGTTGGCCAAGTTGTATGTGGCCGAGATTGTGAGACTGCATGGGGTACCTGTATCTATCATATTTAACAGAGATCCTAGATTCACATATTGATTCTAGAATAAGTTGCACGAGGCTTTGGGTACAAAACTGGATTTCAGCACTGCGTTTCACCCTTAGGCAGATGGGCAGTCAGAGAGGGTGATTCAAATACTAGAAGACATGTTAAGAAGTTGTATAATTGATTTCAGAGGCAGCTAGGAGGACTATTTGCTGCTGATAGAGTTTGTGTATAACAATGGCTACCAGTCCAATATTCAAATGGCACCGTACGAGGCATTATATGGTCGTAGGTGTCGTACTCCTACTTGTTGAACTGAATTGGGTGAGCGGCGAATTTCGGGACCAGAATTAATTTCTGATACAGAATACAAGGTAAAGCTTATTCGAGACTGGTTAAAGGTAGCATTTGATAGGCAAAAGTCTTATGCAGACTTAAAGCATAAGCAGGTCAAGTACTCTGTGGGGGATTATGTCTTTCTTAAAGTCTCACCATGGAAGAAACTTTTGAGGTTTGGGCGGAAAGGCAAGCTTAGCCCTAGGTTTATTGGGCCTTATCGAATACTTAAGCGCGTGGGACCGGTCGCTTATCAACTCGAGTTACCTACAGAGTTGGATAGGATTCATGACGTGTTTCATGTTTCAATGCTGAGGCGGTACCATTTTGATCCTTCACACATTGTGTCAATTGAGGAAATTAAGGTTAGGCCTGATTTGACTGTCAAGGAAGAACCGGTGCAGATATTGGATCGTAATGTTAAAGTATTGAGAAAGAAATCTGTTCTACTAGGTAAGGTGGTTTGGCGTAACCACGGTTCAGAAGAGGCCATGTAGGAACCAGAGGAGGCAATGCGACAATAATACCCTCACTCATTCTGATCAGGAAAATATCGAGGCTTAAATTTCTTTAAGGGGGTACAGTTGTAACGCCCCAAAAATGTAGGGTCTATAATTTTGTATGCTTTGACACAAATTTCTTGTTTGCTTTATTGGCTATGTGATTTGGGTATGTTTGGGGGTGTTTAGGAAGCTTGGGTTTGAGTCTGGGCCTTGGCAAAATTTTTAGTTTTGATCTTAAGTGAGACTGGTTGTTAGCAATTAGGACTTATGTTTAAGTGTATGGGATTTTATGTTACAAAAAGCCTTGTGGCTTAGTGGCAAGTAGTGTGCGGAGCATCTAAGAGGGCATGTGCTTGAATTCCACGGTATGCAAGGAGCATTTATTTTGCTACCAAGGGACGACAAGAGTTGGTGCTGGATTTGAACCCTAGTGATGGAGAGTTTGAATAGGTCATAGAGGTTGTTATGGAGGATATCAAGGAGGGATAAGGGGAGAAAATCTTGGAGATTTTCAAGGAGTTTGAAATTGGGTTGAGTTGTAGCCAAATGGGGGTGTTGTGGGTGCAAATTTGGCCAAAGCATTTTGGAAATGCATTTTTGGCAATTGGTTTTCGAGGAGGTGCCGAATTCCTTCTCTTCTATTTCAGGTTTTGTTCTTTTTTGACAATTTTGGTATCATTCTCCCTTGTGCCGATTTCACTAGTAGTCTTTTGTGCTTTTCCAGACTTAAGCTGAAATCCTTTATCGCAACTTCCTTCTTTTATTCTTTTGTGCCATGAATCATATTTCTCTTTTCTTTCTTCCATTCTAAATCTTTGGCTGAATATAGCCTATCTCTAATACCCATATTTCTTTTCTTCTCTTTACATTTCTCTTTGGTAGAACCCTGCTGGCGAGTTTAGCACCCTCTTTGCCGAAACTTCTTCCCTTTTCTCCAAACAATTCCCTGTTTCTTTTGTTCATTATTTTACTGCCTGTGTTGCTTGGTTTGTGATAAACCGTAATTTATACATATTTTTCTCCCATGTTTAACGCATTTTATGGATGATTTTCCATTAGAATTGGTGAATTCGATACACCTAATGCTTTAATTTCATGTTTTACACTTAGGAGAGCATAGGAGAGCGAAAGGATCGAGAAACGGGCCAAAAACGGAGAAAATGGGAAAAAGTACAAAATCAACACGGCCTAGACCTCCTCACAAGGGTAGACTACACGGTCGTGTCAATCTAGCAGAATTAGAGGACGACGCACACGGGCGTGGCACACGGGCGTGTCCCTGCCGAGTCAAGTTAAGTCCAATTTAGAAAAGGCCACTTTGGAGGGCTTCTAGGCATTCCAAAGCCTATAAATACACCCTAGAAAAGGTAGAAAAAGGGGAGACAGAGAAGGGGGTAAGGAATTACCCCAAGGAAGCAGATTGATCCATCTCTGAAGCCGGATTCATCATCAAGACTAAAGATCTCTCCTCAATTTCCCTTAAGGAGTTTTGGGTTTTCTTTATGTTTTGTATTCTTTATTCTTCTGAGATGTTTTCTTATTTAGTTATGAACTAATCCCCTAAATACCTAAGGGGAATGAAACCTAGGATGAATCTTGTTATTATTTTCTAAATCGTATGATAACTATTTAACTTGTTCTTAATTATGTGTTCTTAGTTCTTGTTTTGATATCCCAGGATACTAATTCAAGACATGCTCTTATTCAGACGAGGAATAGACCCTATCTAAGAGTACTTTTGTCATAATTAAGCGGAGTTGATTGCACGCCTAGAAATAGGGTGATAAGATTTTGCCGGATTAGGGTGAAACCTAATAAGGGGATCCATAGATCGAGTTAATGCAACCCTAGGGTGTTAATTAGAGAAAAGTCTTGGTTATTCAATCTAGGGATTAGACGCTATTAGTCTTGAATATGGATAATAACATAACTTAGGGATCTCTACGGAAGAAGTTGAATGAATAAATCGTCTGATTCGGAGCCAGAATAACAAGTAAAGTCGAGGTGGATTTTTCCTTAGGTATTGTCTCAAGTTAATCGATTTTCCCAAAAGCAATTCTCCAATTCTTTTCTCTGTGCGTTCTTAGTTTAGATAATTAGTTAATTAAAACAAAAAAAACCCCTTTTATTCTTAGGCTAGATAATAAAAAGATAGTTATTATTAGCACTTTTGGTTCCCTTGGGTACGATATCCCGGTCTTGCTATTACTATACTATTGTTCGATAGGTGCGCTTGCCTTTTCGTCATGATAATAGTTAGTCTAGGTTTGATCTTCATTATAAATATTTATTACTTGTTACGAATCATGCGATCAAGTTTTTGGCGCCGCTGCCGGGGAACTAAGATATTAGGAACGCTCAATTTTTATTACTTTAGCCATTTATTTTTCTTGCAATTTAATTTAATTTTTTTATTATTATATTTATTTACTTTTTCTTTCTCTTGACAGGTTTTTTTAGTTTATGACTAGAAGAAACCCGTCGGGACCATTACTTTTTGACGAAGAAATCAATCGTACAGTTCTTAGAAACCAAAGAGAAATAAGGTGCAGCTTAAGATACATAGAGAACGAGCAAGAAGACGATACTCAACCTCCAACTGACAAGAAGGCTGAAAACCAAGGCAATCAGGTACCTCCAGTAATTGCGGCTAATCAAAATCCTGCTCCACGTACTATGTATGATTATGCTAAACCCTCTTTAACAGGAACTAAATCTAGCATAGTTAGACCTACTGTAGCTGCAAATACTTTTGAATAAAAACCAACACTATTCAGATGATACAACAGTTTATTCAGTTTGATGGTTTGCAAGATGAAGATCCTAACCCTCACTTATCAAACTTTCTGGAATTTTGCGATACATTTAAAATCAATGGCGTTTCTGATGATGCCATTCGTCTTTAGTTATTTCCTTTTTCATTGAGTAACAAAGCTAAATAGTGGTTCAACTCGTTACCACGAGGGTCAATTACTACTTGGGAACAAATGATCGAGAAATTTTTACTAAAATATTTTTCGCTAGCTAAAACGGCTAAATTACGTAATGATATCTCTTCTTTTGTGCAGATGGATTTAGAAACACTTTACGATGCATGGGAGAGATACAAGGACTTACTGAGAAGGTGCCCTCACTATGGGTTACCACTTTGGCTGCAAGTACAAACATTCCACAGTGGTCTGAATCCCTCGACTTGGCAAATGATTGATGCAGCTCCTGGCAGAACCATCAACAACAAAACACCTGAAGAGGCTTATAAATTCATTGAAGAGATGTCACTGAATAACTATCAGTGGCAAGTTATGAGGACAAAGCCAACGAAAACAACCAGCGTTTTTAATGTCGACTCACTTACTATGCTATCAAATCAGGTAGAACTACTCAATAATAAGATTGATGGTTTACTTGTTTCTACGCAGGTACATCTAATAATGAGGTGTGACTCAAGTGGAGGAGGTGTGCATACATAATATCAATCCTTCAATCCCACAACCGAAGAGGAACAAGTCAACTATATGGTAATAATAACTTTTAGATCTCAAAATAACCCATACAGTAATACTTATAATGCAGGTTCGAGGAACACCCCAAATTTCTCATGGGGAGGTCAAGGGAATCAAAAGCCACAAAATCCTCAGGGTTTTCAATAGCCACCTTATCAACAAGAGAAAAAGCCGAACCTCAAAATTCATATCAATGTCAGAAACCTATTTCCAAAATACCGAGATAGCATTTAAAAATCAACAAGCATCGATCCAAGGACTCGAAACTCAGATAGGCCAACTATCCAAACTAATCTCCGAACGACCACAAGGTAGCTTACCAAGTAATACTGAACCTAACCCGAGGGAACACCTCAACGCAATTAGTACTCAAGATAAGGAAGGATTTATTGCGCCTGAGCCAGAATTGATGCAAGAAATTGTGGTGAGCAAAGGTAAAAGTGGGGTAAGTCATAATAAAACGGTGAATGATGAATATAAACCTCGTGTCCCATACCCTAATGCGACAAGGAAAGACCGCTCAGACGAACAATTTGGTAAATTCCTCAAACTTTTGAAAAAATTACATATTAACTTACCGTTTATTGAAGCTTTTTCGCAGATGCCAAATGCAATGAAATTTTTAAAAGAGCTTTTAGTAAATAAGTGGAAGTTGGACGAAGCATCGCATGTGGAGCTAAATGTAGTATGCTCAGCTATTCTACAGAATAAGCTACCCGACAAATTGAAAGATCCAGGGAGATTTACAATTCCTTATTTAATTGGTAGTTTAGATATAAGTCATGCATTAGCTGATTTAGGGGCTAGTATTAACGTCATGCCTTACAAAGTGTTTAAGCAACTGGGTCTTGGGAAACCTAAACAAACTAGGATGAGCATTCAATTGGCAGATAAAACTATAAGATTCCCTAGGGGTATTATTGAAGATGTACTCATGAAAGTAGATAAGTTCATATTCCCCGTTGATTTCGTTGTGCTGGACATAGAGGAGGATAATAGCACCCTTTTAATTTTAGGAAGGCCCTTTCTAGAAACTGGTAAATCAATTATTGATGTTGGCACAGGTGAGCTTACTTTTCGTGTGGGAGACGAAATGATCACCCTTCAAGCTCGTAATTCTGGCATCACATCAAACATTGAAGGTAATAGTCTACACCAATCTACTAAAACTGACAATATGACTTTGCAGAAATTAAGCTTAAAAGAAGTTTATGAGCCATGTTCTAGAAATGATAGAGCACACATTCATGAAGAATGAAGGCTATGGATAGACGGGCTAGACGATTGGCGAGCACACGAATTGAGAACACATGATAAACTGAAACTACGCCAAAACAAGCCCGATACCTTTCCTAATCAACTTAAGGTTGGTGATAAAGTCTTACTAGATGCCGCAGATCCCTACATTGTCACTACCACACCAAATGAGGAAATCCTTCTTAAAGTACTCAGTATTTTTCCATTCAGTATGATGGAGGTGAGTCACCCCAAGTTCGACACTTTTAAGGTAACAACACCCGATTAAAACCCTATTTTGATGAGATTGATAGTAGGAATGAAGAGTATAAACTCCTCGAACCACCCTAACCATTCACTAGAGAGGTAAGTCGAGCTGAGATTATAAATAAGCGCTTCTCGGGAGGCAACCCGAGCACTAACATATTTTGATTTCTTTATTTTTAATTTCTAACACTTTGAATCATTAACTTTATCTTTGAATTGCAAAGTTTTTCAGCATACACGGCCAGGCACACGGGCGTGCCTAAAACCGTGGCCAAATAGGGGAAGAGACACGGTCGTGCGATACGACCGTGTAGAAGCAGGACTTGATTTCCCCAAAAAATAGGATGCGATAAATCCTCATGGTCGTGCGACATGGCTGTGGGTGAACTTGATAGGTGAACACGGGCGTGGGAATGGAGAAACACGGACGTGCCAGGGGTAAGACGCGATTCTGTTTCTTCGACACGGGCTTGATACACGCCTGTGCCATTAAGCCGTGGACAACAATACACGGGCGTGGTACCCTAACACACAGGCGTGAGAGAAGCGAATAAAGCTAGGCACGATTGTGTGATATAGCCGTGTGCCATACACGGCCAAGACACACGAGCATGGGATAGTTCCCGGGCATGACCTAAATTGCAAAATTCTAAAAAACACGGGCGTGGCCCTAGGCGGTGTGGTCCTCCCCTATATAAGCAAACCACTGTTCATCTTCTTCCCCCTTTCAAAACCCTAGCTGAAATCTACCCTTCTCCATTCCCTAATCCCTATTCCAGCAACCATTCTCTAGATTCGCATTTCCCAAACTCCCAAACTCCCAAACCATCTTAAAATCCACTTCCCCTGTATTAATCCTCACTTTCCTATCTCTTTTCCGTCCATTTTCCTTCTACACGGCTGTACCCCCTGCCACGCCCATGCGCAGCCTGCAACTTCGTTTTTAAAGCTCAATCTCTCTCCCTTAGCGCCTTCAATGTCATCTTCAAGAGGAAAGAAAACTGTCGTACCAGCCTTGAAGAAGAGGAAGAAGTGTCATCTTCCGCGGGTCCACATCTCATCGCGAACCATCCAATGATGAAGATGTTTAGAAATATTTATTTTATTATTTTATGTTTTTAATTTTTATTCAAACTACTTTTTATTTTTTATTTTTATTTTTATTTTTTAGCATATTTAAAATTATATTATAAATTTCGGTTATTTCTTTTCGAGTACTTATTCTTCCTACTATCCTCTAAAAAGTTCCTGATTTTATCACAGTTATATAGAGCTCTTAAGCTTATCCTCACATAGGAACTAAAACTCCACCGGGAAAGGTTCTCCATGATTGCCATGTCCTACTCGACCACGACCATAGCTACCACTAGATATAACATTCTTTTGGCGCAGGACTTATAGCCTAATGAATCTCTACGACCACTGGAGTATCCTCCTCCACTCTCGAACCGATCACTCTCCAAAACTCTAGTTCGAGGAATTCATCATACAAGAAGTTTCACTTCTCTCCCTATCTTATTTTTATACTTTAATATCTATCTTTGTACATTGAGGGCAATGTACATCTTACGTGTGGGGGGTATTTATTTCATTATCAGAAAAATCCCTGAATAATCATCTTGTTCTTTGAAAAAACTCTCATATCATATTTAGGATAAATTTTAATTAATTTATGATTTTGATTGATATATCTTGAATTAAAACATAGGGATTTATGCATTGATTATTTAAAGTTTAAGACAATAGAGAAACAAGCATGATCAGTTGATTTTTAAGAATTCAAAATCTTAGGCTGTTTCCCCAAGTCTAGGTATTACTTTGAATTGGAATTCACGAGTCTAAACATCAAAAAGCCATAATTTTTGTGAGATTTTTGAGCCTTTTGGGAATCTATCATCCTTTCATGCTCACTTTTATTATTGCTTTGAGTGCGTCAGTGTTGAACTGTTATTCCAGAACTTGCTTGATTATACATGTCGAGATCATACCATTTGATTTGATATATCAAAATGATTAAGGCACTTAGGATTAACCTACTCATGCCATGAAAAGCCTACCTCCACGATTAACCCCTAGTAAATCCCCTTGAGCCTAACAAACCATTTCTTGTATTACCCTTAATATTAACCTTTAACCCCGTTATTGTTGAAATCCCCTAAATTAATCCCTATTTTTGTCAAGATTTGTGTTGAATGGATTGCCTAGCTATGTTTTGTTCTTGATATTTAGTCTATATTATTTAGCTTGTTCTAAAAAAAAACAACTATGTATGCATATCTGTAATTTCATATTCTGAGAGAAGCTTTGTTGTACGCAAGTGAAGATTAACTCTTTTTGTAGTTAAGCAACTTTTCAATTCAATCTCGATTCTAACCCTTTCTTTCAGCTTGTGACCACACCCCTAACCAAGCCTCATTACAACCCTCTAAAGACCTTTTGATTGATGATCATCTTAAATTAAAGTCGTGGAGATTTGATTTTCATACAAGCCTATGGTAATGACTTTCCATTATTGACTATTGAATGCTCCCTTTATTGTCCTGAAAACACCTCGAGTGATTTGAGTGAATCTTTAGTAAGGATGTAAAACTCTGTGATATCCTGAATTAAAGGTAATTACTTAGATGAGGGAAGACACCTATGTTTTCGGAATAAAATGCTTAACTTGCAATGATTGAAACTTTTATGTTATTTTAGTTAAATTCTCAATGTATGATTACCTATGGATTAATTTGAGATATTACTGATAGAAATTATATGTTGAGAAGGATTTACTTTGATTATGAGTTGAGAATTTTGCTTGAGGACAAGCAAATGCTTAAGTGTGGGAGTATTTAATAAACCGCAATTTATACATATTTTTCCCCCATGTTTAACGCATTTTATGGATGATTTTCCATTAGAATTAGTGAATTTGATACTCCTAATGCTTTAATTTCATGTTTTACACTTAGGAGAGCATAGGAGAGTGAAAGGATCGAGGAACGGGCCAAAAACAGAGAAAATGGGCCAAAGTACGAAATCAACACGGCTTGTACCTCCTCACACGGGTAGACCACACGGCTATGTCAATCTGGCAGAATTGGAGCACAACGAACACGGGCGTAGGACACGGGCGTGTCTTTGCCGAGCCCAAGTTAAGTCCAATTCGGAAAAGGCCACTTTGGAGGGCTTCTAGGCATTTCAAAGCCTATAAATACACCCTAGAAGAGGAGAAGAAGGGGAGACAGAGAAGGGGGTAAGGAATTACCCCAAGGAAGCCGATTGATCCATCTTAGAAGCCGGATTCATCATCAAGATTGAAGATCTCTCCTCAATTTCCCTTCGGGAGTTTTGGGTTTTCTTTATGTTTTGTATTCTTTGTTCTTCTGAGATGTTTTCTTATTTAGTTATGAACTAATCCCCTAAATATCTAAGGGGAATGAAACCTAAGATGAATCTTGTTATTATTTTTTGAATTGTATGATAAATATTTAACTTGTTCTTAATTATGTGTTCTTAATTCTTGTTTTAATATCCCAAGATATTGATTCAAGACATGCTCTTATTCAGAGGAGGAATAGACCCTGTTTAAGAGTACTTTTTTCATAATTAAGCAGAGTTGATTGCACGCCTAGAAATAGGGTAACAAGATTTTGTCGGATTTGGGTGAAACCTAATAAGAGGATCTATAGATCGAGTTAATGCAACCCTAGAGTGTTAATTAGAGAAAAGTCCCGGTTATTTGGGATTAGACGTTATTAGTCTTGAATAGGGATAATAACATAACTTAGGGATCTCTACGGAACAAGTTGAATGAATAAATCGTCCGATTCGAAGCCAGAATAACAAGTAAAGACTAGGTGGATTTTTCCATAGGTATTGTCTCAAGTCAATCGATTTTCCCAAAAGCGATTCCCCAATTCTTTTCTCTGTGCGTTCTTAGTTTAGATAATTAGTTAATTAAAACAAATAAAACCCCTTTTGTTCTTAGGCTAGATAATAAAAAAATAGTTATTACTAGTACTTTTGGTTCCTTGTTGATATCTCGTGTGATAGCGATAATAGTTAGTCTAGGTTTGATCTTCATTTTAAATATTTATTACTTGTTACGAATCATGCGATCAATCTTTTAGCATCGTTGCCGGGGAACTGAGATTTTAGGAACGCTCAATTTTTATTACTTTAGCCATTTATTTTTCTTGCAATTTAATTCAATTTTATTATTATTTATTTACTTTTTCTTTCTCTTGGCAGGTTTTTATAGTTTATGACTAGAAGAAACCCGTCGGGACCATTACTTTTTGACGAAGAAATCGATCGTAAAGTTTGTAGAAACCAAAGAGAAATAAGGCGCAGCTTAAGATACATAGAGCGAGCAAGAAGATGATACTCAACCTCCAACCGACAAGATGGCTGAAAACCAAGGCAATCAGCTACCTCCTGCAATTGCAGCTAATCAAAATCTTGCTCCTCCAAACTATGTATGATTATGCTAAACCTTCTTTCACAGGAACTGAATCTAGCATAGTTAGACCTGCTGTAGCTACAAATATTTTTGAATAAAAACCTAACATTATTCAGATGATACAACAGTTTGTTCAGGTTGATGGTTTGCAAGATGAAGATCCCAACGCTCACTTAGCAAACTTTCTTGAATTTTGCGATACATTTAAAATCAATGGCGTTTCTGATGATGCCATTCATCTTTGGTTATTTCCTTTTTCATTGAGTAACAACGCTAAATAGTGGTTGAACTCGTTACCACGAAGGTCAATTACAACTTGGGAACAAATGACCGAGAAATTTTTACTAAAATATTTTTCGCCGGCTAAAACGACTAAATTACATAATGATATCTCTTCTTTTGTGCAGATGGATTTAGAAATACTTTACGATGCATGGGAGAGATACAAGGACTTACTGAGAAGGTGCCCTCACCATGGGTTACCACTTTGGCTGCAAGTATAAACATTTCACAATGGTCTGAATCCCTCGACTCGGTAAATGATAGATGCAGCTGCTGGCGGAACCATCAGCAAAAAAACACCTGAAGAGGCTTATGAATTCATTGAAGAGATGTCACTGAGTAACTATCAGTGGCAAGTTATGAGGACAAAGCCAACGAAAACAACCAGTGTTTTTAACGTCGACTCGGTTACTATGCTGTCAAATCAGGTAGAACTTCTCAATAAAAAGATTGATGGTTTACTTGGTTCTACGCAGGTACATCCAGTAATGAGGTGTGACTCCAATGGAGGAGGTGTGCATACATAATATCAATCCTTCAATCCCACAACCGAAGAGGAACAAGTCAACTATATAGGTAACAATAACTTTAGATCTCAAAATAACCCATATAGTAATACTTATAATGCAGGTTGGAAGAACCACCCAAATTTCTCCTGGGAGGTCAAAGGAATCAAAAGCCACAAAATCCTCAGGGGTTTCAACAGCCACCTTATCAACAAGAGAAGAAACCTAACCTTAAGGAGATGCTCTCAAAATTCATATCAATGTCAGAAACTCGTTTCCAAAATACCTAGACAGCACTTAAAAATCAACAAGCATCGATCCAAGGACTCGAAACTTAGATAGGCCAGCTATCCAAACTAATCTCCAAATGACCACAAGGTAGCTTACCAAGTAATACTGAACCTAACCCGAGGGAACACCTCAACGCAATTAGTACTCAAGATAAGGAAAGATTCATTGCGCCTCAGCCAGAATTGATGCAAGAAACTGTGGTGAGCAAAGGTAAAAGTGAGGTAAGTCACAACAAAACGGTGAATGATGAATATAAACCTCGTGTCCCATACCCTAACGCGACAAGGAAAGATTGTTCAGATGAAAAATTCGGTAAATTCCTCAAAATTTTGAAAAAATTACATATTAACTTACCGTTTATTGAAGCTTTGTCGCAGATGCCAAATGCAATGAAATTTTTAAAAGAGCTTTTAGTAAATAAGCGGAAGTTGGACGAAGCATCGCATGTGGAGCTAAATGCAGTCTACTCAGCTATTCTACAGAATAAGCTGTCCCACAAATTGAAAGATCCAGGGAGTTTTACAATTCCTTATTTAATTGGTAGTTTAGATATAAGTCATGCATTAGCTGATTTAGGGGCTAGTATTAACGTCATGCCTTACAAAATGTTTAAGCAAATAGGTCTTAGGAAACCTAAACAAACTAGGATGAGCATTTAATTGGCAGATAAAACTATAAGATTCCCTAGGGGTATTATTGAAGATGTACTCGTGAAAGTAGATAAGTTCATATTCCCATTGATTACGTTGTGCTAGACATAGAGGAGGATAATAACACCCCTTTGATTTTAGGAAGGCCCTTTCTAGCAACTGCTAAAACAATTATTGATGTTGGCACAGGTGAGCTTACACTTCGTGTGGGAGACGAAACGATCACCTTTCAAGCTCGTAATTCTGGCATCACATCGAACATTGAAGGTAATAGTCCACACCAATCTACCAAAACTGACAATATGACTTTGCAGAACTTAAGCTTCAAAGAAGCCATGTTCCAGAAATGATAGAGGACATATTCATGAAGAACGAAGGCTATGGATAGAGGAGCTAGATGAATTGTGAGCACACGAATCGAGAACACATGATAAACCGAAACTATGCCAAAATAAGCCCGATACCTCTCCTAATCAACTTAAGGTAGGTGATAAAGTCTTACTAGATGTTGCATATCCCCACATTGTCTCTACCACACCAAATGACGAAATCCTTCTTATGGTACTCAGTATTTTTTCATTCAGTACGGTGGAGGTGAGTCCCCCCAAGTTCGACACTTTTAAGGTAAACAACACCTGATTAAAACCCTATTTTAATGAGATTGATAGCAGGAATGAGGAGTATAAACTCCTCGAACCACCTTGACCATTCACTAGAGAGGTAAGTCGAGCTTAGATTATAAATAAGCGCTTCTCGGGGGGCAACCCGAGCACTAACATATTTTGATTTCTTTATTTTTAATTTCTAACACTTTGATAATTAACTTTATCTTTGAATTGCAAAGTTTTTCAGCACACACGACCAGGCACACGGGCGTGCCTAAAGCCGTGGCCAAATAGGGAAAGAGACACAGTCGTGCGATACGATCATGTAGAAGCAGGACATGATTTCCCCAAAACACGGGATGTGATAAATCCCCATGGTCGTGCGACATGGTTGTGGGTGAACTTGATAGGTGAACCGGGCATGGGAATGGAAAAACACGGGCGTACCAGGGGCAAGGCTCAATTTTGTTTCTTCGACACAGGTGCGAGACACGCCTGTGCCGTTAAGCCGTGGACAACAATACACGGGTGTGGTACCCTAACACACGGGCGTGGGAGAAGCGAATAAAGCTAGGCACGATCGTGCGACATAGCCGCGTGCCACACACGCCCAAGACACACGGGCGTGGGATAGTACCCGGGCACGACCTAAATTGCAAAATTCTAAATAACGCGGGCTCACCCTCAGAGTACACGGGCGTGGCCCTAGGCCGTGTGGTCCTCCCCTATATAAGCAAACCACTGTTCATCTTCTTCCCCCTTTCAAAACCCTAGCCGAAATCTACCATTCTCCACTCCCTAATCCCTATTCTGGCCACCATTCCCCAGATTCTCATTTCCTCAACCCCCAAACCATCCTAAAATCCACTTTCCCTGCATTAATCCTCACTTTCCCATCTCTTTTCGCTCCATTTTTCTTCCACACGGTTGTACCCCCTACCACGCCCATGCGCAACCTCCAACTTCATTTTTAAAGCTCAATCTCTCTCCCTTAGCACCTTCAATGTCATCTTCAAGAGGAAAGAAAACCACCGTACCAGCCTCGAAGAAGAGGAAGGGAGCGTCATCTTCTGCGGGTCCACATCTCATCGCGAACCATCCAGTGATGAAGATGTTTAGAAATATTTATTTTATTATTTTATGTTTTAATTTTTATTCAAAATACTTTTTGTTTTTTTATTTTTTTATTTTTTAGCAGATTTAAAATTTTATTATAAATTTCGGTTCTTTCTTTTTGAGTACTTATTGTTCCTATTATCCCCTAAAAACTTCATGAATTTATCAAAGTTATATAGAGCTCTTAAGCTCATCCTTACATAGGAGCTAAAACTCCACCGGGAAAGGTTCTCTATTACTACCATGTCCTGCTCGACCATGACCATAGCTACCACTAGATATAATATTCTTTTGGCGAAGGACTTATGGCCTAATGAACCTCTACGACCACCGGAGTATCCTTCTCCACTCTCGAACCGATCACTGTCCAAAAGTCTAGTTCGAGGAATTCATCATACAGGAAGTTTCACTTCTCTCCCTATCTTATTTTTATACTCTAATATCTATCTTTGTACATTGAGGGCAATGGACATCTTAAGTGTGGGGGGTATTTATTTCATTATCAGAAAAATCCATGAATAATTATCTTGTTCTCTTGAAAAAATTCTCAAATCATATTTAGGATAAATTTTAATTAATTTATGATTTTGATTGATATATCTTGAATTAAAACATAGGGATTTATGCATTGATTATTTAAACTTCAAGATAATAGAGAAACAAGCATGATGAGTTGATTTTTAAGAATTCAAAATCTTAGGCTGTTTCCCCAAGTCTAGGTATTACTTTGAATTGGAATTCACGAGTCTAAACATCAAAAAGCTATAATTTTTGTGAGATTTTTGAGCCTTTTGAGCATCTATTCATCCTTTCATGCTCACTTTTATTATTGCTTTGAGTGCGTCAGTATTGAACTGTTATTCTAGAACTTGCTTGATTATGCATGTCGAGACCACACCATTTGATTTGATATATCAAAATGATTAAGGCGCTTAGGATTAACCCACTCATGCCATGAAAAACCTACCTCCACGATTAACCCCTAGTAAACCCCCTTAAGCCTAACAAACCATTTCTTGTATTACCCTTAATATTAACATTTAACCCATTATTGTTGAAATCCCCTAAATTAATCCTTATTTTTGTCGAGATTTGAGTTGAATGGATTGCCTAGCTATGTTTTGTTCTTGATATTTGTTCTTGATATTTAGTCTATATTATTTAACTTGTTCTAAAAAAAACAACTATGTATGCATATCTGTAATTTCATATTCTGAGAGAAGCTCTGTTGTACGCAAGTGAAGATTAACTCTTTTTCTAGTTAGGAAACCTTTCAAATTCAATCTCGATTCCAACCCTTTCTTTCGTCTTTTGACCACATCCCCTAAACAAGCCTCATTACAACCCTCTAAAGACCTTTTGGTTGATGTATCATCTTAAATTAAAGTGGTGGAGATTTAATGTTCATGCAAGCCTATGGTAATGACTTTCCATTATTGACTATTGAGTGCTCCCTTTATTGTCCTTAAAACATCTCGAGTGATATGAGTGAATCTTTAGTGAGGATGTAAAACTTTGTGATATTCTGAATTAAAGGTAATTACTTAGATGAGGGAAGACACCTATGTTTTCGGAATAAAATGCTTAACTTGGAATGATTGAAACTTTTGTGTTCTTTTAGTTAAATTCTCAATGTATGATTACCTATGGATTAATTTGAGATATTATTGATAGAAATTATAAGTTGAGAATTTTTCTTGAGGACAAGCAAATGCTTAAGTGTGGGGGTATTTGATAAACCGTAACTTATACATATTTTTCCCCCATGTTTAACGTATTTTATGGATAATTTTCCATTAGAATTGGTGAATTCGATGCTCCTAATGCTTTAATTTCATGTTTTACACTTAGGAAAGCATAGGAGAGCGAAAGTACAAAATCAACACGGCCTAGACCTTCTCACACGGGCAGACCAGATGGCTGTGTCAATTTGGTAGAATTGGAGCACAATGCACATGGGCGTGGCACACGGGCGTGTCCCTACCGAGCCTAAGTTAAGTCCAATTCAGAAAATGCCACTTTGGAGGGCTTCTAGGCATTCCAAAGCCTATAAATACACCCTAGAAAAGGAGAAGAAGGGGAGACAGAGAAAGGAGAATTTTTAATTATGTAATAAGGCCATTTGGGGAATTTTTAACTTTATTAGGCTTTTGATTTCGTATTTTAAACTGCTTGAGTAGAAACATCGAGTTTTCTAAATAATAACAGTTTCAAAGAAAAACATACATTTTTAACCTTAAGGTTTACAACCAGAGAAGCATTTTGATAAGTTAATTTCAGTTGTAGTAATGAAATTTACCAAGTTTTCTCAAGCAACTAAAAACTAAATGGGTTTTAACCCTAAAATGATTTTTCACCAAACAAGTTCAAGTTTTGGAAGGCACTTCGATGTGACACGTCGGATTCGGTCGTAACTTCTAAGCTGGGTTTGGGGTGTTATGTGATGCTTCTTTGCCTCATCAACTTAACTTTTTTCAACGTTAGAGCTTCTATTCTTGTAATAGCCCATATTCAATGAAATCGAAAAGTGGTTTCGGGACCACAAATCCGAGCGAGAAAGAAAATTTATTTTAATATTATTGTATGGTCTACATTATGATAGGAATGTTATATGAAAATTTTGATAAGAAAATTTTATCAATTATGAAAAGGACCAAATTGCATAAAATGAAAAAGTTGAATTATAGTAGCTAGAAGGATCAAATAGCTATGGAATTCAAAATAAGAGGTCTTTATATGGTAATTAGACCACTAAATAAAATTTAGTAGATATTTTTGGTGATTCATCCATGGAAAAATTAGAAAAGGCTAAATACTAAATTGGAAATCAAACTAATTAAAAGATGATAATAGAAAATATCATCTAATTTTTTATCATCTTCCCCAAAATTTGGATGGAAACCTTAGGAGAGAGAATAGAAACTAATCAAGCTTAAGTAGGTATGTTTTCTTATCCTATTTTTAGTAATTTTTATATTTTTGAACCGAATTGTGTTTATTTATATACTTGAATTGTATTTGGTATGTGATTGTATGAATTATATAAATGTTAAAAATAAATGAAATAATCATATTCTCAATTATATCCGAAAAATATTAAGTTCCGTTTAAATATTGAAATTCGATGGATATATGTGATTTCCCATATTACATGTGGTCCTTCATATGTTGCGGACAAAATATAGCTTAGACGAGCAATCTTGTTAAATAGTTCTTGCGAGCATCTTGATCGATAGTGATTCTTGCATCTGTTGCACACTACTACAGCTTTGTGTGAGCATCCTGTTACATGATTTGATCAGTTGTGATCCAGCATATAATGCGGAGACAAACCCAGCTCTACGTGAGCGTCCTGATATAGGCTCTTATGAGCTTCCTAACATGGCTCGCTTGAACTCCCTATTACCTTATCCGGTGCTCCCTGATATTAACTCTTCAGAGTTATCCGTTAAGCTCTCTGAGCTCCCTATCTAAAACTCTTATGAGTTTTCTATTTAGCCCGGATAAGTGTCCTATTACATGGCTCGTCTGAGCATCCTGATATGTGGCTCGAGAGTGTACTCTCTGATTATGCACCCTAATGGGTACCCCTGATTATGAGTTGACGAATTAGTGTTTTGTACACTTTGCGTATACTACCTGAGTTGAGTATCTACTGATTCACCGATTTAATGGATAAATCCCTGAAATGAAAAATTATGAGATTAAATGAATTATATCTTAAGTGTTCCTGAAATACCTGAAAGTGTAACATGATGAGCTCATCCATGTTTAATTGATGTATAAATGAAATATGTGACTAACTTGCTTAGTCGAGTATATGTGATTTGGCAAATTGCCAATTTGTTAGGAAGCATGTTATTATATAATTATTTTATTGAATGCGATTTGTAAGTTTAATTCCTGTTATACGAACTTACTAAGCATTAAATACTTACTAGGTTTTATCTTCCCTATTTTATAGTGTTCGAAAGCTCGATAAGGTTGGATAACAGTCGGAGAATCATCACACTATCCTCCAGCTTGGTTTGGTATAAAAAGTAACCTTATTTTGATATAATGACATGTATAGGTTAATTTGGTTTATGTTGGCATGTAAATAGTTGTTTGTAACGTAGCCATTGGAATGGCTAAAAATGGATTTCTTTTTTGGTATGTTATTGTAAGGTTATATATCATGATTAACTTATATGTATGTGGTTTGGTTAAATTGAATTAGGGTAAAATATAAATCATTACATGAAGGTAAGTTTGATCATATGAATATGTGATACTATTTCATACATGTTAATGATGTTTGCTTGATTTATATGACTTGAATTGGTTGGAAAATGTATGTAAATGTTAATGTAGGTTGAAGGTTAAATTTGGGTGAGAAATAGGGCTAAGAAATGACTTTATTTTGTCTACATGGGTAGACACACGGGTGTGTGTCTTGACTGTGTGTGACACACGGCCTGGCACATAAGCATGTGGTTTGGCCATGTGTCCCCTGTCTCTTAAAAATTTAGAAACAGAATGCTCAGACATGGGCACACGGGTAGAGACACGGGCGTGTGTCTTAGCCGTGTGTGATAAATTGCCTAGAACACGAGTATCTGTCTTGGCCGTGTGAAACCTACACCTAAATTGTGAAAATTAAATTGACCACACGACCTAGCACTTAGGCGTGTGGTAGGTCGTGTGGCACAAGTCAGAGAGTTAATGGGTAAGGACACGGGCTGGGACACATGTAACGCCCCGCACCCGATACCGTTTCCGGAGTCGAACACGAGGTGTTAACAGACTTAATTCACTACTTAAACAGCTCAAACAATTTATTTTTAAAATTTTCAGTCAAGCTAGCAATCTACGTCACAGTCGCTTAAAAATTCATATCTCGAGTTCCAAAACTCGAAATCCAATTCTGTAAATTTTTCCTAAAACTAGACTCATATATATATTTACTAATTTTTTTCTAAAATTTTTGGTCGAGCAAATTAGTATAGTTTATTAGTTAAATTCTCCCCTATTTTAGGGTTCGACAGCTCTGACCTCTGTGTATTACGAATCAGATATCTCCCTGTACAGAGTTTCAATGACTATTCTATTTGTTTCTAATAAAAATAGACTTAATAAGGAATCTGTACATATAAATCATGACTTCTAATTATCTTTTACAAATTTATGGTGAATTTCCAAAAATCAGAATAGGGGATCCAGAAATCGCTCTGACCCTGTTTCACATAAATTTAAACATCTCATAAAATATAACTCATATACCTGTTTTGTTCCATCCATATGAAAGTAGACTCATAATTCTTAAATTCCATATTTTATTCACCATCTAATTGTATCTCTACTATTTGTAATGATTTTTCAAACTCACGTCACTGCTGCTGTCTGAATCTATTTTATGGTAAATTTTACCTATTTCATGTTTTCCATGGATTAGCTAGTAATTTAGCATACATAACACCAAATATGATCATGATTAGCCATTCCAATGGCTAATCATTACCAAACATTTCCATACCAATCAATAACCATATCATAAGACCATATATACAAAATGATTATAATGCTATACATGCCATACTCAAAATATGCAAGCCATTATGCCAAGATGGTATACGGATATAGTGTGAGCATGCCTCCAACCGTTCCCGATTTCCGAGCTGGCTTGTCAACACTACAAGGAATGAAAAGGAGGAAGTAAGCATAAATACTTAGTAAGCTCACATGCAAATAGCAAGTAACACAACTATATAAACAAACAATAGCGTAATCATCACCGAGACATTCATATCACATTTTCATTTATCATCTTACCATATTGTTGTTATATCGAGTTTTCAACCCGAGGGTTAAGTACATACCTGTTCAAAGTATTCATTTCACAACACTTACCAATAAGTCCCTTTCATCTCGAGTATTCCTCCATTTGAGTAGAATTTTACCCGTTGAACACATCGGAATATAATTCGGATACATGGAAAGTTTGCACATAAGTGCCACATATGTAGCCAAGCTACCATGTAACCCGCCCATAAGTGAACTCGGACTCAACTCAACGAGCTTGGGTGTTCGCATCCATAAGTGAACTCGGACTCAACTCAACGAGCGCGGATGCCTAGTTACATCTCTCGAACTCGGACTCAACTCAACGAGTTCGGATGCTCAACCATCCTAGTGACATGTCACTTGTATCCTAATCTATTCCTAAGGTTCAAACGGGCTTTTTCCCTCGATCTCACATTTGTCGTCTTCCATGGAATATCGGAACCGATACTTGGTAGCAATTCATATTTATCAAGTAGTAAACATAATTTGCATATTACTCAACATTAACCACAAAGCATAATATTTCACGATTAAAAATCAGCGTTATATCATATAAACAACATTAAATTGCTTAAAATGACAATTATGTTACTACATTTACACATGAACTTACCTCATATGCGAAAATGGCTACTTTTACCATTTTGTCCACAACTTGGTATTTTCCCCATTTTAGCCCGAATTTTAGTTTTCCTTGCTCTATCATTTAAAATATAGTCTAATTAGGACTCACATTATACAAATTGACCCAAAATCATATTTTGGCAAAATTACAATTTTGCCCCTAAACTTTTGCATATTTACACTTTTGCCCCAAAGCTCGTAAATTAAACTTCAGCCTATTTTCTTATGTTTTATGACATGCTGATCATTTTTCTCTTCTATGGCAACATCAAATTCTCACTCTAACATGTACTTATGACTATTAGGTATTTTTACCGATTAAGCCATTTTGCTCGTTTTCACTTAAAACCGAGTAGTACAAGTTGTCTAACATAATTAAAAACCTCATATTCTATCATAAAACACCAAAATACACAAATTTCACCTATGGGTATTTTTCCAAATATGAACCCTAGGTTGAATTATTGCTAGCAGAAGCTTAATCGAGCTACTAGGACTCCAAAAACGTAAAAATCATTAAAACGAAGCTAGAACGGACTTACAATCGAGCTTGGAAGCTTAAAAAACCCTATCCATGGTTTCTCCTTGCTATATTCGGCCATGGGGTTGAAGATGAGCAAAATTGGCTTTTAATTTTGTATTTTAATTCATTTTACCCCTAAATGACCAAAATGCCCTTACTACTAAACTTTCCAAAAATTCCATCCATGTCCAATTTTTGTCCATAGACTTAGAAATTGGTAAAATTTCTATTTACGACCTCCTAATTAATATTTCAAAACAATTTCATACTAGAAACTTCTAGAATGCAAATTTTACAAATTATTCAATTTAGTCCCTAATTTCAATTTAAGCACTTTATGCATAAACTTTCTTCACGAAATTTTCACACAATCATGCAATCATATCATAGACCTAAAAATAATCATAAAATAATTATTTCTATCTCAGATTTTGTGGTCACAAAACCACTATTCCGACTAGGCCCAAAATCAGGATATTACAACACAGCTGTGTGCCTCACATCGAATGCCCACACGGTCTAAGACATGGGCATGTCATTTAGTCGAGTAAGCCACATGCAAACTCACACAAGCATGTAACACCTATATTAAAGAAAATTTTTTAAAAATTTTGTGAAAAATTCTTTGAGATCTCGATTTAGTCCTGACTTGATTCTAATGTTTAAATTGGGCCTTGAAGGTCCATTCAAGCGACAATATGATTAGTTTTGGATATGAATAATAAATGACATGAATTACATAACATTATTCTGTAACCCTATTTTAATGACAGATACGAGTTAGGGGTGTCTCATTTATTGGTATTAGAGCTACAGTGTAACACCCCTTACCCGTATTCGACGTTGGAATAGGGTACGAGGCATTACCGAACTGAAACACAAGAAAATCTACATTTTCGATCCATACATTGCGTCCAAATTAAAACCATTCATATTACAATCACAATGTCCCTAATACGAGCCTATGAAGATCAAAACATGCATAAAAAGTGGTTCAGGACTAAACTGAAATCTTTAGAAAATTTTACAACTTAGAAAATTTTTCATTAAATAGGGGTCACATGCCCATGTGGGCAGGCCGTGTGGTTACACACGCCTGTGTCCCAACCCCGTGTAACTCTCTGTTTGTCACCCAAGAACAAAATGAAGACATACGGCCAAGTCACATGCTAAAAATTATGATTTTTCATAAAATAGGTGTAGACTTCACACGTCCAAGACACATGCCTGTGCCTAAGGCCGTGTCATCCACACGGCTGAGATACACACTCGTGTCTCTACTCATGTGCTAAATTCTAAGCATTCTATTTTTCAAAAATTAGGGTGCAGGGGACACACGACCTAAACACATGGCCATGGGGCAGATCGTGTGTCACACACGGCCTGGACACATCACCCGTGTGTCTACCCACATGGAGAAAAACAAGGCTATTTACCAAGCCATTTTGCCACCCTTTGATTGCACACACCTACATAACACAACATTGCACCAATTCAAGCATTTACATACAACCATCTATCATTCATAAACATCACATACTCGTTAACTCACATATGTAAATTCCCACATCCATGAAAGACATCATTATATAAATTACTTATACCAATAGTAACCAATTTCAAATGGCATTATACAAAATAAACTTTCAACCATTAATAGCCAACACTTTTGGCCAAATCAATTATGACATATAACAAAATAACCGAGTCCCCTATACGTGCCATAACTCAAAATGTTGAAATCATTGGTACCAAAATAATTGTTGATAGTGTGAGTGAATCTCTGGCAGTCATTGATCCCTGAGATAGCTTGGTGACACTATAAGACAAGGGAAAGGAAGAGGAGTAAGCTATAAAGCTTAGTAAGTTCCTATGCAAATAATAAGCATCATAACTACATAATTAACATACATTTAACATAATGAAAATTGGCAAGAATGTTGTAAAAATCTTATAGTCATACTTACTCAATCACAACCTTACCAAGGTTTCATCACATAACGTGTAATAGTCCAGTTTAGACCCTAGTCAGAACAGTAGTTTCAGGACCACATATCTGAGTAAAAAAATAGTCAAATATTATTTTTCGTGCTTATGATGTGTGAATTAGTATATGTGAAAGTTTCATCTGAAAATTCAATTGTTTGTGTGCTCAATTTGATAAAAGGACCTAATCGCGTAAATTGTAAAAGTTAATGCTACTTGTTAAAGTGCCTATTTGATATGTATTTATAAAGGAGAGGTCCTTATGTTGATATTTGACCATTATAACTTGAGTGGACCTTAATGACCTTGTATATAATGGTTTATCAATGTTTAATGAAAGGAAAAAATGGTAAAATGTTTATTAATTTTAATATAATATAACAAAACATGTTAATGGATGAATTATTCATCCATTCTTGCTGAAATTAAAAGAAAAAGAGATGAAATAAAAGCATTTAGGGTTTGGCCAAGTTAAAGCTCAATTAAGGCATGTGTTTTCATCGGTTTGTGATAATTTCTACGTTTTTGTAATTGTTGCTTCGAATACTATCAAGCCCATGTCTCAATTTTTGACTTTTTGATGATTTTGAAATGTGCCATGGATGAATTCATGAGCTTTATGTTGTTATATGATGAATATGAAAGTTTGATGTTGGGTTTATATGTTTTGTCTTTGGATTTTTGATGAAATTGAGTAATTTGGGCTAAATTGTAAAAATGTTATTTTGAGGGACTAAAATGTGAAATAAATGAAATTTATGAACTTGTATGAGAGATATGAAAATTCGGCTAAGCTTGTGTATAAGAAAATTATGTGTATTTTGTGATTTTGTGAATTAGGGACTAAAGTGTCAAAATGTGAAAATGTGAGGGCTAGTTTGCAAAATGCCCTAAATGTGTGTTTGTGGATTGTTTTGAATGAAATTGTGATTGAATTAGTTAATTTTGAATTGATTTAGATCGAGAATTAAAAAATACAAAATTAGATCGGGGGAAGTCGAAAGTCGTTGAATAGTCGACTCTGTTGTTCAAATCCGTACGAGGTAAGTCGATATACAAATAAACATGGTTGAATTGAATTATTATTATTCATATGATATTGAATTGTGATGAATGAATATTCGAGTTATACATATATGCCATCTGAGAAAGTATCGATAAAATTTCGACGTCCGAAAAGCTCCGTACGAACCTTAGGAATAGTTAGGATACATATGTCATGACATAGGATTCCGATATATGTTATTGTGTAAGACCACGTCTGAGATGTTGGCATTGTAACGCCCCGAATTTTGGGCCTAGATGAAATAGGCTTTGGGTCTCATAAAATTTTTAAGTGAGCAAGAAAATGACAAATGACATGTTGGCTTTAAGGGTTTAAGGAATTTGAAGTGTCGAGGTATGTTGGAGAAGTTCTAGGTTCGAGTTTTGTGGTGGAGGAATTTTAATTTAATTATTAAAGGAATCAGGGTTGGGAGTAGTTGGCCTTTTAAATAAAGATAGGGGAAAATGGCATCAAAAAGCCTTGTGGAGGAATGGCTAAGTTATGCCACTTAGGGTGTAGGGAAGTGGCGTTAGTAGATAGCAAGGAGATCTGAGGTTTGAATCCTAGCTTAGTATTTTTGGAGTTTAATTTTGGTCTTCTAGAAGGTTGGAAGTGGCGTGAAGATGGACTCCAAGGGGAGTGTTCAGAAGAGAAAATTTAAGAAATAGATTCGGGAGTTATTAGGGAGAAAAATGAGGAGATGAGAAGGGGGAAGTGATGGAGCCAAATAGGGAATTGAGGGTCAGACAATTCGGCTATAGGGGTTATAAATAGGTGCCGAATGGGGGGTGGCCAGGCTAATGCCGAAGTCCCTTCACATTGTTGCCAGAAACCCTTTTTCCTAAAAGTCGAAAACCCTTTACTTTACTTTCTTTCTTTGTGCTGATTTTCCCTCTTTTCCTCTACACAATTTTCTTTGTTCCACTTTTGGGTTAGCCGATTCCTTCTTCTACTCTTCTTCTTTAATTTGTGCCAAATAAACCTTATTCACCATACTAGTTTGAAAGCCGAAAAGCCGAATCTCCCTTGGGCCGATTACTCTTTTGGTGTAAGTACCTTATCTCTTTTACAGCTAGTATTGTTAATACCGATTACTTTCCTCCCTCACTCTTTGTAATCAACTTTGGTAAGTACTTAGTATCCGATCTCGGGATTTAGCTCTCTGCCAAATTGCTCTTTAGGTGTTTTGCAGTTTGGTAAGTATTTCTCTCTTCTTGACTAAGGTTAGCAGAATGATCTTAAGTGAGATAAGAGGGTGAATTATGTTGGATGCTAGTCCCCTAGTATTTGGTTTTAATGAGTAAGATTAATGCAGATCTAGGGAATACGTGATCAAGGAAAAACTATTAAGGATTGGTGTTCAAGGTAAGGTTAAGGTGAGGTTTCAGTTTTTTTGGGTAAAATATGTGTTAAGCATACGATTAATGGAAGGGTGATATTGTTTGTAGGTTGGTGACTAAGGGAATCGCAGCACGCTTACTTACCAGGTGTGTACTTACACTACACACACAAGTAGATTGGTAAAAGTCGAAATGCCGAAAAGTCGAAATGTCGAAAAGCCAAAAGTTTGGTTACGATAGTCTTGCGAGTGCGCGAAAAGCCAAGAGAGAGACCGATAGGTTGCTTGAGGCCCATGGGCGATTCCATGGACTTGGGTTGTGAATAGGCCAAATGGGCCAGAATGGGCTAAATGGGCCCGAAGGGCTGTTGGGCCCATATTAGGCAAAATTTGATAAGTGATGCTATGTGATAGAAAATTTGTATGTGAGCATGAATATAATGTGATTTGGGCAGGATGGGCCATATAAATGAGATTGGGCCTAATGGGCCATATGAATGTGAATTGGGCCTGATGGGTCATATGAACGTGAATTGGGCCCGATGGGCCATATAAATGAGATTGGGCCTAGTTGGCCATATGCAAGTATGTAGGGGTTTTGGGCTTAGTATATGATGACTACATAAAACTTAATTAAATTGTTGAGACCGTGGAGAAGTCATAGGGGTAAGGTGTGGCAACGGGTATATGCATGTCTAGGGTTGGATCTAGGGAGAGCTTGGTATTTAAACAGTCTTAATGATTCACCTCCTCTTCTCTGGAATCCTACCTGGTGCATAGTATTCGTTCATCTTAGCTCACAGGATTTGTTAACGGGCCAAGGTAAGTGAAAACCATAATAAAGGGAAAATTACCGAAATGCCCTTAAGGGTAAAAATAACCAAAATACCCCTATGTGTTGAATGTAAGTTTAATGGATGTGGCATGCATATCTACTGCATACAAATGATATTCTACTTAGGTTGCATATGGGTTGGGAATTATGGAACGGAGGAAGTATATGAGCATCGCATGGTTGTCTGACAATCGTGGATCCACCGATGGCTTTTAAGCCCAATATGTAAATGAAGGTAGTTCCGTAACCGGGCTACCCTAGATGTGCATCGGTTGGGTGGGTCGATATTTATATCCCCACATGATGTGTATTGGGGGACAGAGTTGGTGTGTAGCGGATGGATTATTGGGATGGGATTGCACTGCATTACATTACATGTATGATCTATGGTGGTTGATGTATGCTTAATGTTTGTTCGAGGGATGTACACACTGAGTTTGCGAAAACTCACCCTGTAACGCCCCGTACTCGAGACCGTTGCCGGAGTCGAACACGAGGTGTTAACGAACTTAATTCATTCATTTACACAGTTCATTTTAAAATTTCCAGATAAGCTGGCTAACTGCGTCACTATCACCTTAAAAATCATATCTCGAGTTCCAAAACTCGAAAATTGATTTCGTAAATTTTTCCTGAAACTAGACTCATATTTCCATCTACAAATATTTTTATAGAATTTTTGGTCAAGCCAATTAGTACAGTTTATTAGTTAAAGTCTCCCCTGTTTCAAGGCTCAACTACTCTGACCTTCATGCATTACGACTTAGATATCTCCCTGTAAAGAGCTTCAATACTTATGCCGTTTGTTTCTAATGAAACAAGACTCAAAAATAAATCTATTCATATAAAGAATGACTTCTAATTGTCTCTGGTTAATTTATGGTAAATTTTAAATTTCAGAACAGGGGATCCAGTAATTGCTCTGGCCCTGTTTCACGAAAACTTAAACATCTCAGAAAATACGGCTCATATGGTCGTCTCGCTTCTTCCATATGAAAATAGACTCATCAAGATTCAATTAAATAATTTATTCATTATTTAATTACATTTCTACTATTTTTAGTGATTTTTAAAACTCACATCACTGCTGCTGTTAGCACCTATTTTAAGGCAGATTTTACCTATTTCATAGTGTCCATGATTCAACTAGCCATTTAACATACATAGCACCAAATATGATCGTGTTTAACCATTCCAATGGCTAATCATTGCCAAGCATTTCCACACTTCTCAATAACCATATATATATATACAAAATGATTATAACGCTATGCTCAAAATATATAAGCCATTTTCGCATGGCCAACCGAATATATACAATACCAAAAAGGTACTTAATTAACAACGAAGGTCAATCCTATACATGCCGTTATCAAAGTTTAACTAAAAGAGTACCAAAAGGGCTTAGATAGTGTGGACGACTTTGACTTTGACAATCCCGAGTCCGATAGCTGACGAACAAAATCTATAAAACAGAGAATCAAAGAAACAGAATAAGCATTTAATGCTTAGTAAGTTTTGAGTAATGAAATTAGTTACGACTAAAGTATAACGTTCATATGGCTAAATGAATAATTTCATATATGCATATTCTCAAAATCATACTTACTCCACGCTTCAATCAATATATTCATACACAAGGTATCAAACCTAACTAAAGGTTGAAAGTTCGTTAATCAATTGAGCGAATACTATTTAATTGGAATCGACTTTTCCGAAGCATATACGAAACATACCTTATCGTTTGGATTTTATGAGCGTATTAATTGAAATTATTACAGCAAGGTCGCTCACTTCCAAACCCAAGTACCTTCGGGATTTAGCCGGATATAGCAACTCGCACAAATACCTTCGGGTCTTAGCCCGGATATAGTCACTAGCACAAATGCCTTCGGGATTTAGCCCGGATATAGTCACTAGCACAAATGCCTTCGGGACTTAGCCCGGATATAGTCACTAGCACAAATGCCTTCGGGACTTAGCCCGGATATCATTCGAATAATCATGCACAAATATCAATAAATCATGACACATCCATATTTCATTTTCATTACTAAAGCTCAAACACAAGACACTTATCAAACCTTACCAATTTCGGCTCAATAGCCACATACAAAGAGCATGATTTTGATTGGCTTTATAACATGATCTCTATACACATTCGGCTACCCGTCATAGGTATAAACTAATCACCTCAATATATAATTCAAGTAGAATCATTATATCACCGTTTATTTGTTATGCTTATATGTCATGACTTAATCAAATCATAAACTAAGTTTCATTACTCGAAGACTTACCTCGGATGTTGTCGAACGATTTCGACAGCTATTCGATCACTTTTTCCTTTCCCTTATCCAACTTTGATCCTCTAGGCTCTTGAGCTAAATCAAACAATTTACTTCCCAAATTAAACATAGTCATACGACATCCATATACATTTTATACTAGCCGAAATGTACCATCAAGATATACTTTACTCAAATAATTTACCTTGGCCGAACATGTATAATGTTTTGTAGCTTAATAAATTTAACATACATTATGTATTTATAATATTTGTGCAGCCAATTATCCATGGTCATACACACACAATCAAAAATAAATACCAAATTTTCATATCCTTTATGCCCTAAGCCGAATACACTTGTCATGTTCACCTACATTTTTCAAGTACAACATTCTCATATTCGGCATTAGTATCAAGCATAATAGCCAATTCTTCCCACCTTGAATCTATGCATCTATTTAATCATAGTTTGTTCAAGCACGCATACAACAAGATACATCCAATTTAACAAGAAACAAAAACCTTATTTCTCCATAGCTACTATGGCCGAAAGTTCTAGGCATCTCAATACCGAAATTTTTAACATGGGTTGCCTAAAGAACTTGGTGATGAGTTCAAATTAATCTAACATTTCAAGCAACTTAACACATCCTTATAACTAAAAATTCTAAGTTTAAACACAATACAACATTTTAGCACCATGGCCGAATACTTCATGAAGTTGTTAAGACCCATCCTTTTTATTAAGCACTCAAACTCAATCATCTTCATGCCTCATCACCACAACATCAAACACCAACCAAGAAGACAACACCCATGGCCGAGTATCATCTCCATCAAATAGCAAAAGAATTTAAACCAACATCTAAAAATATGCATGAATTTCATGGAATAACATCAAACATACCTCTTCCTAAACATCAACCAACCGAACATGAAGCAAGAGAATCCTCTTTTTCTTCCTTCCTCAAGTCACGACAATGGGGGAGCATGGATGAGACAACTTTGTTTTCATCACCCCTCCCTTTTCATTACTTTATTACTAACCTTTTATTTTATTATTTCTAACATAAAACATTAACACAAAATGTTTATAATATGCTTTAACCCATAGCATGGCCGGCCACCATCTTGATTGTTTTCATCACCCCTCCCTTTTCATTACTTTATTACTAACCTTTTATTTTATTATTTCTAACATAAAACATTAACACAAAATGTTTATAATATGCTTTAACCCATAGCATGGCCGGCCACCATCTTGATTTTTTGGTTAATTTGACATGCAAACCCATCATTTTTATAACATCATTAATAGTTCCTTATAGATTAACCTATCACATTTCAAAAGTGTCACACATAAGTCCTATTAACTAAATTCACATGCAATCGACTCAATCGAAGCTTAAAACTTTCACACATTCATATTCACATATTTTAGATAATAAATATCATATTCAAATACTTCGGTGACTCGGTTTAGTGGTCCCAAAACCACTTTTCGACTAGGGTCAATTTAGGGCTATCACACACCCCCTCTTTTGTTTTTCTCAGGTGATGCTCAATAGGAGATTCGATGTCTGGAGGGACTCTGGGTGGCCAGCTAGCAAGATAGCTTAGACTTGTTCATTCCACTAAAAAAAAGAGCATTTAGTTACTGATTTATTAAGTGATTTTAGACTTGATTGTAATAAGGCCTCCTCTTTTTGTTATTGTTTGGATTATTATTTTTATGCGATATAATTATGAGAGGTTGAACATGGTTTCTTGAATTATAACATGTTTACTACGTTTCCGCAATTAAATTCTTAAATGATAAGTTTTCTTAAATCAAATGTTTTAAACAAAACTTTCGCAACTGAAAAAAGTGTTTTCATAAGTTAACTAAGGTTTCATATCTTAAGGAAGGTTTTCAATGAAAATAAGGTTTTCGCTAAAACACTTCAATCTGATGCGCTAGCTTTGGCCATAGCGTCCGGGCTGAGTTTGGGGTGCTACATTTAATGGTATCGGAGCCCAGGTTTCAAAACACGGGCTGTAAAGTGGGCCTTATTATTTGGTTTCTTTTTTGTTTTAAAAAATATATATATAATTTTTACAATGTATTGGAAAAGGGGAAGTCTTGCTGAGTGACACATCGAGTCTCCGACGTTGAACCAAGTAAGTTCTTTGGATCTTAAGCCTGTTTAAATTTTTATACAGTAGATAGTCAGAGGGCTACTTTAGATGATTATGTTAAAATGGAACTGAAGCCCGTACGATCCTGAAACTGTAGAGGATTTTCAAAAAACAATATTCTCTTAAATTACTTTCATAAAACATCGGGTTAATTATTGAACTAACTAAAACTTCATAAAATTTTTAATCCAAAAAATACATGAATCAACGATGAGTGCTAGAAGAGGTGCAAGAGGCCGTGACCGAGGCTGCGGAAGTGTTAGGGCTGAATCGTCGGCATCGGGCCATGTGCCCAATGTTAGAGTAGAAGAGGCTTCGGCCTCACCCGTGGCTGAGAATGGATAGTACGATCGGACCATGGGGGATGATGCATTTCCGCAAGCAATACTAAGGATTTTAGAGAGGGTTGCTGGGCCCAATAATGTCACGAGAAATCGGGGGTCCATTCCGGAGCGACTTCGATCAAATGGGGCTGAGATTTTTAAGGGCGTGGCTGCTGTGGGTTTTAACATGGCTGAATATTGGTTGGAGGCCACGGAAAGGATAATGGAGGATCTCGACTGTTCACCTAAACAAAAGCTGAAAGGGGCAATGTCACTACTAAGGGAAGAAGCTTACCAGTGGTGGCTGACAGTGAAAGGGGGCACTCAACCTGAGCAGGTCACTTAGGAGTTCTTCAAAGCTGCATTCCAAGGGAAGTATGTGGGTGCAAGCTACGTAGATGCTAGAAGGAAGGAGTTCTTGAACTTGACCTAGGGAAACTGATCTGTGGTAGAGTATAAGGCAAAATTCCTGTGCTTTAGTAGGTATGCAAGAGTTATGGTGGCTATAGACTATGAGCGTTGCGTTAGGTTTGGGGATGGACTAAGAGATAGCCTTAGGGTATTGATAGCTCTACAAAAGGAATGAGTTTTCTCGGAATAGGTGGAGAAAGCAAAGATAATAGAGGAGGTGAAGCGCACGGAGCGCCTGAATCAAGAAAAGGAAAGGGGTAAGAATAAAAGAGAGGCTGAGACTCCTAGGTCTGGAGAGAGGCCTAAGGCTAGGGCCAGAGTTAATGGGCCAGTTAGAGCAGGGACCCTTGTTGTTAATCTAGGGGTGCCACCTTGTGCTGATTGTGGGAGAAACCATGGAGGCGAGTGCTGGAAGAGGACGGGAGCTTGTTTAGCTTGTGGGTCTATGGAGCATAGGATCATGAATTGCCCTAAAATGCTATGGCGAGTGCCAGTCGTGGGCCAAGGTGGTGCTCAGCCACCAAGGGGTGGTCAACTGCCGCCAAGGGGTCGTGGGTAGGCCAGAGGTGATAACGACAATGAACGTGGACGTGAAGCACCAGACAGAAATGCAGGCTATGCTGAGGCTAGATAGCCAGCTTTGGTTTATGCTGCTCGTCACTAAGAAGAAGTGGATGCCCCAGATGTGATAACGGATATGTTCTTTATATATTAGTTACCTTACACAGTATTAATTGATATTGGATCGACGCTTTCGTATGTTGCATGCAATATAACTGAATCTTTGGGTGATATGTTTGAGATTACTGCGAATGGGATGACTGTGATACCTTAGTAGTCCAAGGGGTTACCTTTTTAACGGATTTGATGGAGCTGCCATTTAGTGGGTTTGACTTAATCTTAGGTATGGATTGGCTAGTGAAGCACCGAACCACCTTGGATTGTGCTACAAAGTAAATAGTGTTAAGAACGGCAGAGGATAAGGAAGTAGTGGTGATTGGTGAATGCCGAAATTATCTGACGAATATGATTTCGGCATTAAGGGCGGAGAAGTTGGTTCGAAAGGGACGCGAAGCCTATTTGGCTTACATTAGCAATACGGAGGTTAAGAGCCCTACTGTTAATGAGTTGAGAACAGTTAAGGAATTTCGTGATGTCTTTCTCGAGGAGCTACTTGAGTTGCCACCAACAGGGAAGTAGAATTTGGAATCGAATTGTTACCTAGTACTGCTCCGGTATCCATCGCTCTTTATCGGATGGCACCAAAGGAGTTGGTGGAACTTAAGGCACAGATTCAGGAATTGTTGGATCGAGGATTCATCCGGCCAAGTGTGTCTCCGTGAGGAGCCCCGATGTTATTCGTGAAGAAGAATGATGGGACATTGCGAATGTGCATCGACTACCAGCAGTCAAACAAGTTAACTATTAAAAACAAGTACCCTTTACCGAGAATTGATGATCTTTTTGATTAGTTTAGGGGAGCTTTCATTTTCTCGAAGATTGACTTGCGTTTAGGGTATCACCAATTAAGGGTTAAGGAGACAGATGTTCATAATACAGCTTTCAGAACTTGTTATGGGCACTGCAAGTTCTTGGTGATGCCATTTGGGCTGACGAACACACCGGCCACTTTCATAGATCTCAGGAATTGGGTTTTCCAACCCTACTTGGATCGGTTTGTGGTAGTCTTTGTAGATGACATTTGGGTGTACTCAAAAGATGAGGATGAGCATGATGCGCACTTAAGGACTGTGTTGCAGACTTTGAGGGAGAAGCAGTTGTATGCCAAATTTAGTAAGTACGAATTTTGGCTAAGAGAGGTTACTTTTGTAGGACATGTGGTGTCAGCTGAGGGGATTAAGGTGGATCCCTGGAAAATTGAGGCAGCGTTAGAATGGAAAACACCCAAGTCGGTGTCAGAAATTTAAACTTTTCTGGGCTTGGCATAATACTATAGGCGGTTTGTTGAGGGCTTTTCAGTAATTGCTGCATCGTTAACTAAGTTGTTAAGGAAGGGGGTACTATTTGTTTGGACACATAGGCAGCAAGAGAGTTTCTGAAAACTTAAGAAAGTTTTAACCGAGGCCCCTGTGTTGATTCATCCAGTGCCTGGGAAGGAGTTTACGATTTATAGTAATGCATCGCATGTGGGCTTAGGATGTGTATTGATGCAAGAAGGAAAGATGGTTGCATATGTGTCACGACAAGTTAAGACTCACGAGGTGAATTACCCAACCCATGATTTGGAGCTAGCGGCGGTGGTCTTCGTACTAAAGATATGGAGGCATTACTTATACGGGGAGAAGTGTATAATTTATTCGAACCATAAGAGCTTGGAGTACCTCCTTACCCAAAAGTAGCTCAACCTTAGGCAGCGTAGGTGGGTGGAATTATTGAAGGATTATGATTGCACAATTGAATACCACCCTGGAAAATCAAATTGTGGTAGCCGACGCATTGAGTCCTAGGGTTAAGTCGGACTTGAGGGCCATGCTCGCCCGATTAAGCTTGTTGGATGATGGTAGCTTGTTAGCTGAGCTTCAAGTAAAACCGGTGTGGGTCTAGTAGATAAGGAGTAAGCAGTTAGTGGATGAGACTTTGGGTGCTCGTTTTAAACAAGTAGAGAGTGGGGAGACATCGAAATTTGGGATAAATAGTGAAGGAGTATTGTGTTCCCGTGGGAGAATTTGTATGCCAAAGGACGATGATCGAAGGCAGTCCATTCTACGGGAAGCACATAGCGGTCTCTACGTAATGTATCCTGGTGGAAACAAGATGTATCGGAATTTGCGTGAACTTTATTGGTGGCCTGGACTTAAGCGTAAGGTTATGGAGTTCGTAAGCAAATGTTTAGTTTGTCAAAAAGTGAAAGCAGAACATCAGTTGCCTTCAGGGTTACTTCAGCCAGTGAAGATTCCACTCTGGAAGTGGGAAAGGATCACTATGGACTTTGTTAGTGGGCTACCCTTGACGCCTACTAGGAAAGACTCGATATGGGTTATAGTGGATCGGTTAACCAAGTCTGCCCATTTTGTACCGATTCGCACTGATTACTTATTGCAAAAGCTGGCGAGGTTGTATGTGGCAGAGATTGTAAGATTGCATGGTGTAAATCCCAAAATAGGGCCTAGTCAGAATAGTGGTTTCGGGACCACAAATTCGATATTAAAATATTTAATTGATGATTACTATGAGGCCTAAAATTTGAGAATATGCATGTGTTAAAGTTTCATGAAGAAATTCTTTGAGTAAGGTGTTCAATTGGAAATTAGGTACTAAATGAATAAATTGCAAAACTTAAATTCTAGAAGCAATTTGTATGAAATTTCTTTGGGTTATGAATTAGAAGGTCTTGGAGAGTAATTTTCCCAATTTCTAAATTTTTGGACAAAAATAGGCTTGCATGGATAAAATTTTAAAGAAAGGGCATGAGGACATTTTGGTCATTTGGCTTTTTAATGAAATAAAATGGGAAAAATCAAGTCAAAATCAACCATTCTTCTTCTCTATGCTACCGAAATTCTCTTGTCACCATAGCTAGGGTTTCCAAACATTTCAAGCTCAATAGTAAGTGCTCCAAATCCTCGTTTTTAATATTCTTTTTATTTTTGGAATCCCGGTAGCTTGTTCTCTTCATTTCTACCCATATTTCATGCTAAGGTTCATGTTTAAAAATTTATCCATGCATGATTTGCTTGTATTTTGATGGATTATGGAGGAATATGAAAGTTGAATGCATGTTAAACATCTTTTCCTAGGTGATTTTCATGAAAAACCCTTATAGGAACCTTTTTGCAAAAGTTGTAAAATGTGTGGTAGAATGTGATAATAATGGAAAATCTGAGTTACCATAAGAAGGAAAAGTGTTCGGCTAGGCTTGGGTAAGGTGGAAATTGCATGTGTTTCATTATACGAGCCTAGGGACTAAATCGTAAAAGTGTGAAAGTTTAAGGGCAAAACGGTCATTTGGACCGGGGTAGATATTAAACTTGAAATGTATAATGTAGTGTATTAATGAGTTAATTTTGTGGATATAGACCCCGAGGAACAAATTTCGGAGGTCGATCGAGGTAAATGCAATGTTTCGGAATAACTGAAACACAACTCCGAAATGAATACCAGGTAAGTTCAGATAACTTAAAGTAACCCCTAATATGAATAATTGTATGATTTTTGAATGCATGATGATTGCATTTATTATTGGCATGAAATATCATAGAAATGCATATTTGATGGTAACATGTGAAAAATGTCTCAGTTGAGGTTGACAATAGGAATTCGATGGTAACCCGTAATTACATATGATTTGAGATCCTGCATGTGTTGCAGTAAGGATTTACCCGGACGGGTAATCGGTTGATCTCAATTATGAAAAAGATCTAGCCCGGACGGGTGTTCCTTGAATGATTGAGCCACCCGAAGAATATGTGTGCATTATGGATTTAGCCCGGATGGGTAATCTGATAGGGGATCTGAATTTAGCTTGGACTGGTAATTTAGATTCGAGCTTATTAAAGGTGTTTGTCGTTATCGGGATTTAGCCTGGACTGGTAATCCCGACGTCACCTTATGAGTTCATGATATGAGGGAATTAGCCTGGACTGGTAATCCCGACATCACCTTATGAGTTCATTCCTGCCATAGGATGTGAGGTTCGCGAGAGTGCATATATGTGAAATGATCAGTCGTAATAATTGATGGATTATGGAATTCCATCAAGATTTCCTAGAAACTCAGTGGGATTAATTTAATGCATGCCAATAAGATTATGAATGATGAGCTCATCTACATAAATTACATGATGCTTTGTTATAGGACTAACTCATTGATTGAGTGCATGTGATAGGGAATCATTTAACAATTGATGATTTCATGATTTAAATATAGATGTATGCTAATTACTCGGTAAGTTTACTTTCCTGTTATTCGAGCTTACTAAGCATGAAAATGCTTACCCCTCTCTTTTTCCCTGTCTAACAGAGCTTGAGGACTCATAAGGACTGGAAGATGATTGGAGAGTCAACACACTATCAACTAGTCAAGCTTTGGTATAAAGACATTTCTATTTTGTTCAATGGCATGTACAGGATTTTTTTTAGTATTTTGTTATATGTGTCATTTGATTTGCCAGATGAAGGCATATAAAAATGTATCTATCTTTTTGTATATGGCCATTGGATTTGGCTTAATTGAAGTAGGCCATGACCTACAAATCTATGCATATTTATACTTTTATATGAAGGGTTGCTATAATTGGCAATGAGTTACCAAAATGATCCAAATTTTGAATGCGTTACGATAATATGGAAACCCATAAGTATAAAATGGGAAATAACCTTTCACATATGAAACCAATGATATGAGGTTTCCATACAACAAGCTTTATGAAGACCATCTACAAGTGTATAACTATGTTTTACTTTGAATTTGGTAACCACTAAGCCTAAGTAGTAGAAAGGGATGACTAAAGGCTCGGAAAATAGCCTATTAGGGTCCACATGGTTAGACACATGGCTCCCTCCTATGGGTGTGTTCTATAGTCGTGTGTCAGCTGCACTTAAAATTTTAAGTTAGTATAGGACATGGGTAGGTCACACGGGCGTGTGCCATAGCCATGTCCCACAATCAGTATTGAACACGGGCAGGGCATACGGGTAGGTGCCATGGCCGTGTTTAAAAGTCAGTGTTGCCCACGGGCTAAGGGCATGGGCGTGCCCCAAGCCACCCGGGCGTGTGAGTCTACACAGCCCATCCACACGGGCGTGTGAGTCTACACAGCCCATCTACACGAGCGTTGACACTTTAAGATAAGGAAAATTTTCTGAGGAGTCCAAGGTTTATCGAACGTGCTTGAATTTTTCCCGCACTGCCTCTAGGTATGTTATAAGCCTCGAAGGCCTATATAAGGGGCGAGATATTCGTGGTTGAAAGGTTTTAAATTTGAGAAAAAATTGCAACCCAAATAGTGTGTTACATGTTTAAAGCCCTGGTAATGCCTCGAACCTTATTCCGACGTCAGATTCAGGTGAAGGGTGTTACTTTTAGTGGTATCAGAGCTACGATTTAGTCGGCTCTAGGACTACCTAGAGGATGTTAAAGTTCGCTATACATGCCATTATTCGAATGTTGATAGTGTGACATCTTCTAATTGTTTAAATTGTTTTGAATATAGTAAATGTCTTCCAATCAAGCACAAGATGAGTCCGAGGGAGCTGAGAGCCATGCTCCAGCTTCCGTACAGCGAGCTGCATCTAGTAGTGGTAGAAGGCTGATGTTAGAATTTTGAGAAGAGGCCCGAGCCACCTTCTTTGATGTGATGGATGAATGGTTTGGGGATTACCTGAGAAATCGCCCTAATATACCAAGACCTCTCCCGTTCCCTAACCAATCTGATGAGGATGTGCCACGAGGTATGGCACCGGTGAGAATCAATAAACCCCTGTAGATAAGCTTAGAAAGTATGGGGCTAAGGAATTCAGAGTGAAAGTTGATGATGACGCTAAAAGAGCTGAGTTTTGGCTCGAAAATACTACATGGGTGCTAGATGATTTGTCATGCACACCCGAGGAATGTTTGAAATGTGTTGTGTCCCTTTGAAGGACACTGCATACCATTGGTGGAAGATCGTATCCTCGTTAGTGCCGAAGGAAAATATTACTTGGGATTTCTTCCAAACAGAGTTTAGGAAGAAATATATTAGTCAATGATTTTTGGACTCGAAGCGAAAGGAGTTCCTGGAACTCAAACAAGGGAACAAGACTGTAGCGGAATACGAGAGAGAGTTCGTACGACTAAGCCAGTATGCAACTGAATGGGTCCAAACTGAGTCGGAAATATGTAAAAGCTTCAAGGAAGGTTTGAATAAGGAGATCAAGTTGTTGATTGGAATCCTTGAAATACGAGAGTTTGCCGCATTGGCTGATCAGGCCAAGAAGGCCGATGAGCTTAATAATGAAAGAAAACAAGCAAAGAGAGAGGCTCGAGTTGCAAGAAAGAGGTCTAGCAGTAAAACACTCTTGTTTTCCACGAAGAAAGCAATGAGATAGCATAAACGCTCTACTTCATCGGTAGGATATTCGAGTAGGGCGAGAAGCTCTAAACGACGAAGTCAGAAGTGGGGAGTGTAGATTATCAGAAGTTGAAGTGTAAGAGTTGCAAAAAAATTCACTTTGAGAGTGCCGAATAAAGAGCGGCGCGTGTTTTAGATGTGGTTCTCTTGATCACTTTCTCAGAGACTGCCCAGAACGAGCTGAAAAAGAAGTGGAAATAGTTCCGAAGTCAAATGCTTCCATTCCACGAGATAGACCTCTGAGATACCCTAGGAGTGCTAGTGGCACTCGAGTCATGACTAAATATGCTGCAAAATCAGAGGTTCGAGCCCCGGCAAGAACGTATGTGATACATGCTCGAGAGGAAGCCGCTGCTCCTGATGTCATTACGGGTACTTGCTCTCTTTTTAATACAAGTGTTGTTGCTTTAATTAACCCAGGGTCGATGCATTCATATATCTGCATGAGATTGGCGTCTAGCATGAACATACTTGTTGAACATACGAAAGATATTATTAGAGTGTCAAACCCATTAGGCAAGTCGGTCCTAGTTGATAAAATCTGTGAGAATTGTCCTTTAACGATTCAAGTTCATTGTTTCTCGGCTAACCTTATGTTGTTACCATTTGATGAATTTGATGTAATACATTGTATGGATTGGTTAGCGCTTCATGATGTAACTGTGAATTGTGGTAGTAAGTATATTAAGTTAAAATGCCCGGATGGTAAGATTCTACCGGTCGGATCAAGAGAATTGGGTTCGTTGCCGATTGTAATCATGACAATGGTTGCTCAAAGATATATGAGGAAAGGATATGAAGCCTACCTTGCATTTGTACTGAACACTAAGGAAACAGAACTGAAGATCGAGTCCATGCCGATAGTATGTGAGTACCCAGATATGTTTCTAGAGGAATTACTCAGATTACCTCTTGAAAGGGAGATAGAGTTCGGTATTGAATTGGTGCCAGGGACAACTCCTATTTCTATTGCTCCGTAAAGAATGACAACTACTGAGCTAAAGGAGTTGAAAGCACAGTTGCAAGAGCTGACGGATAAAGGATTCGCTAGGCCAAGTTTTTCACCCTAGGGTGCCCCCGTATTGTTTGTAAAGAAGAAAGATGGTTCAATGAGGTTATGTATCGATTATCGGCAACTGAACAAGGTAATTATCAAGAATAAGTATCCCTTGCCAAGGATTGATGATTTGTTTGACCAGTTAAGAGGAGCCACCGTGTTCTCTAAGATAGACTTGAGATCTGGTTATTATCAACTGCGAGTTAAAGACTCGGATGTACCCAAGACAACTTTCAAAACGAGGTATGGCCATTATGAATTTCTTATCATGCAGTTTGGGCTGCCGAATGCACTAGCTATGTTTATGGACTTAATGAATAGGATCTTTTGGCCATATTTGGATAAGTTTGTCATTGTGTTCATTGATGACATCTTGATTTATTCCAAAGATGAGACAGAGCATGCGAAGCACCTGAGAATTGTATTGCAAACTTTGCGGGAAAAGCAACTGTGTGCTAAGTTTAGCAAGAGTGAGTTTTGGCTCTAGGAAGTCAGATTTTTGGGTCATATTGTTTCGGGTGAAGGCATCCGAGTTGACCCAAGTAAGATCTCTGCTATCATCAAATGGAAACCACCTAAGAATGTAACTGAGATTAGAAGCTTTTTGGGCTCAACCGGTTACTATCGAAGGTTTGTAAAAGGATTCTCCATGATAGCGACTCCAGTGATGAGGGTTCTACAGGAAGACGTTAAGTTCGAATGGACAGAAAAGTGTCAAAAAAGTTTTGAGAAGTTAAAAACACTGTTAACTAAAGCTACTGTTTTAGTATTGCTTGCGAAAAGAATTTGTAGTCTACGGTGACGCGTCCTCAAATGGACTGGGTTGTGTACTTATGCAAGATGGCAAGGTAATAGCCTATGGTTCACAGCAGTTGAAGCCACATGAGAAGAACTATCCTACACACGACCTAGAACTTGCCGCCGTCATTTTTGCTTCAAAAATTTGGAGGCATTATTTATATGGTGAGACTTTCTGCATATTCACTGACCACAAAAGTTTGAAGTATTTGATAACTCAAAAAGAATTAAATTTGAGGTAGCGGAGATGGCTAGAGTTACTCATGGATTACGAACTGATTATTGACTATCACCCAGGAAAGGCGAATATGGTCGCTGACGCGTTGAGAAGAAAATCCTTGTTTGTATTAAGGGCCATAAATGCTCATTTGGCATTTCTTGATGATGGTTCAGTCTTGGCTGAGCTAGAGGCTAGGCCGACATTCCTTCAGGAAATCTATGATGCTCAAACTAAAGATGATGACTTGTAAGCTAAAAGAACTCAATGTGAGTCAGGTATTGAATGAGATTTTCGGATTGGTTCTGATGGATGTTTGATGTTCAGAAATAGGGTTTGTGTACCCAAGGACAATGAGCTTATTCAGAATATTTTGCAAGAAGCACATAATAGTCGTATGTCATTCACCTGGGAAGTACCAAGATGTACAACGATTTAAAGAAGATGTACTAGTGGAACAACATGAAAAGAGATATTTCTGAATTTGTATCGAAATGTCTAGTATGTCAACAAGTTAAAGTTGAATATAAAGTGCCTTCAGGTCTCTTACATCCTAAAATTGTCCCTGAATGGAAGTGCGACAGAGTTACCATGGACTTCGTGACAGGATTACCTTTGGCTCCAAAAAAGAAAGATGCCATATGGGTTATAGTGGACAAATTGACGAAGTCGGTTGATTTCATTCCGATAAGGACAAATTATTCCCTTGATAGATTGCCTGACTTGTACATTTCTGAGATAGTAAGATTACATGGAGTACCACTATCAATTATTTCAGACAAACACTCGAGGTTCACTTCTAGATTCTGGAAGAAGTTACAAGAAGCCTTGGGTACGAAGTTGAGCTTTAGCACAACTTTTCACCCTCAGAATGATGGTCAGTCTGAGCGGATGATTCAAATTCTTGAGGATATGTTACAATGTTGTATCCTTGAATTTCAGGGTAGCTGGGAAAAATACCTACCGTTGGTAGAATTTGCCTACAACAACAGTTTTCAAACAAGTTGGAAGATGGCGCCTTATGAGGCCTTATATGGTAGGAAGTGCCGAATTCCATCTTACTGGACAGAACTCAAGGAAAATCAGATTCATGGAGTTAATCTGATCAAAGAAACTTAAGAGAAAGTTAAAGTGATACGAGATTGTTTAAAAGCGGCATCAGATAGACAAAAGTCTTATGCTGATCTGAAAAGAAAGGAAATTGAGTTCCAAGTTGGAGATAGAATATTCTTGAAAGTATTTCCATGGAAAAAGGTATTGAGATTTGGTCGAAAAGGCAAACTGAGTCTACGATTTATCGGACTATATGAGATCATCGAAAGAGTTGGATCGTTAGCTTATTGTTTGGCATTGCCACTCGAGCTGGAAAAAATTCACGATGTGTTCCACGTATCTATGTTAAGGCGATACTGATCAGACCCTTCTCACGTGATTTCGCCGACTGAGATTGAAATTCAACCGGACATGACCTATGGAGAGGAACCAGTTAAGATATTGGCTCGTGAGATTAAACAGCTGAGGAATAAATATGTGTTCTTAGTAAAAGTTTTATGGCATCGACATGGTATAGAAGAGGCTACATGGGAACCAGAAAAAACCATGAGAAGCCAATATCTGAATCTATTCACTGGTAAGACTTTCGAGGATGAAAGTCCCTAAGGGGGGAGAAATGTAACATCCCGAAATAGGGCCTAGTTGGAATAGTGGTTTCGAGACCATAAATTTGACATCAAAATATTTAATTTATGATTACTATAAGGCCTAGAATTTGAGAATATGCATGTATTAAAGTTTCATGAAGAAATTCTTTGAGTAGGTGTTCAATTGGAAATTAGGGACCAAATTGAATAAATTGAAAAACTTGAATTCTAGAAAAAAACTTGGAGAGTAACTTGCCCAATTTCTAAATTTTTGGACAAAAATGGGCTTGCATGGATGAAATTTTAAAGAAAGGGCATGACGGCATTTTGGTTATTTGGTTTTTTAATGAAATAAAATGGGAAAAATCATGTCAAAATTAGCCATTCTTCTTCTCTATGCTGCCGAAATTCTCTTGTCACCATAGCTAGGGTTTCCAAACATTTCAAGCTCAATAGTAAGTGCTCTCAGGCCCCGTTTTTAATATTCTTTGTATTTTTAGAATCCCGGTAGCTTGTTCTCTTCATTTCTACCCATATTTCATGCTAGGGTTCATGTTTAAAAAATTACCAATGCATGAGTTGCTTGTATTTTGATCGATTATGGAGGAATATGAAAGTTGAATGCGTGTTAAACATCTTTTTCTAGGTGATTTTCATGAAAAACCCTTATAGGAACCTTTTTGCAAAAGTTGTAAAATGTGTGGTAGAATATGATAATAATGGAAAATGTGGGCTACCATAAGAAGGAAAAGTGTTCGGCTAGGCTTGGGTAAGGTAGAAATTGCATGTGTTTCATTATACGAGCCTAGGGACTAAATCGTAAAAATGTGAAAGGTTAGGGGAAAAATGATCATTTGGACCGGGTAGATATTAAACTTGAAATGTATAAGTAGTGTATTAATGAGTTAATTTTGTGGATATAGACCCCGAGGAACAAATTTCAGAGGTCGATCGAGGTAAACACAAGGTTTCGAAAAACTGAAACACAACTCCGAAACGAATACCAGGTAAGTTCGGATAACTTAAAGTAAATCCCTAATATGCATAATTGTATGATTTTTGAATGCATGATGATTGCATTTATTATTGGCATGAAATATCATAGAAATGCATATGTGATGGTAACATGTGAAAAATGTCTCAGTTGAGGTTGACAAAAGGAATTCGATGGTAACCCGTAATTACATGTGATTTGTGTAAAATGTGATTGAGCCGGACGGGTAATCCGTTGATCTCAATTATGAAAAAGATCTATCCTAGACGGGTGTTCCTTGAATGATTGAGCCACCCAAAGAATATGTGTGCATATGGATTTAGCCCAGACGGGTATTCCGATATGGGATCTAAATTTAGCCTGGACTGGTAATTCAGATCCGAGCTTGTTAAGGGTGTTTGTCGTTATAGGGATTTAGCCTAGACTGGTAATCCCGACAACACCTTATGAGTTCATGATATGAGGGAATTAGCCTGGACTGGAAATCCTGCCATAGGATCTGAGGTTCGCGGGAGTGCATATATGTGAAATTATCATTCGTAAGAATTGACGGATAATGAGTATTCCATCGAGATTTCTTAAAAACTAAACGGGATTAATTTGATGTATGCCAATAACATGATGAATGATGAGCTCATCTACATAAATTACATGATGCTTTGTTATGTGACTAACTCATTGATTGAGTCATGTGATAGGGAATCATTTCACAATTGATGATTTCATGATTTAAATATGGATGTATGCTAATTTCTCGATAAGTTTACTTTCCGTTTATTCGAGCTTACTAAGCATGAAAATGTTTACCCCTTTATTTTTCCCTATCTCACAAAGCTTGAGGACTCATAAGGACTGGAAGACGATTGGAGAGTCAACACACTATCAACTAGTCAAGCTTTGGTATAAAGACATTTCTATTTTGTTCAATGGCATGTATAGGATTTTTTTTAGTATTTTGTTATATGTGTCATCTGATTTGCCAAATGAAGGCAGACAAAAATGTATCTATCTTTTGTATATCGCCATTGGATTTGGCTTAATTGAAGTAGGCCATGACCTACAAATCTATGCATATTTATACTCTTATATGAAGGGTTGCTATAATTGGAAATGAGTTACCAAAACGAGCCAAATTTTGAATGCGTTACGATAATATGGAAACCCATAAGTATAAATTAGGAAATAACCTTTCACGTATGAAACCAATGATATGAGGTTTCAATACAACAAGCTTTATGAAGACCATCTACAAGTGTATAACTATGTTTTACTTTGAATTTGGTAACCACTAAGCCTAAGTAGTAGAAAGGGATGACTAAAGGCTCGAAAAATAGCCTATTAGGGTCCACATGGTTAGACACACGGGTGTGTGTCTAGGCCGCGTGTGACACACGGCTCCCTTCTATGGGTGTGTGCTATGGCCGTGTGTCCCCTGCACTTAAAATTTTAAGTTAGTATAGGACACGGTAGGTCACACGAGCGTGTGCCATAGCCGTGTCCCAAAATCAGTATTGAACACTGGCAGCCATACGGGCGCGTGCCATGGCCGTGTTTAAAAGTCAGTGTTGCCACAGGCTAAGGGCATGGGCGTGCCCCAAGCCACCCGGGCATGTGAATCCACACGGCCTATCTACACGGGCGTGTGACACTTTAAGATAAGGAAAATTTTCTGAGGAGCCCAAGGTTTATCGAACGTGCCTGAATTTGTCCCGCACTGCCTCTAGGTATGTTATAGGCCTCGAAGGCCTATATAAGGGATAAGATATTCGTGGTTGAAAGGTTTTAACTTTAAGCGAAAAATTGCAACCCAGATAGTGTGTTACAAGTGTAAAGCCCCGGTAATGCCTCGAACCTTATTCTGGTGTCGGATTCGGGTGAGGGGTGTTAAACATGGAGTGCCAGTCTCCAGAATATCTTATAGGGACCCACGTTTCACCTTGCGGTTTTGGAAAAAGCTACATGAGGCATTGGGTACTAGGTTGAACTTCAGTACGGCGTTCCACCCTCAAACTGATGGACAATCGTAAAAGGGTGATCCAAGTATTAGAGGATATATTGAGGGGATATGTGATTGAGTTCCGAGGTAGCTGGGAGGACTATTTGCCATTGGATGAATTCGCGTAGAATAATAGCTATCAAGCAAGTATTGGGATGGCTCCGTATGAGGCACTGTATGGGCAAAGGTGTCAAACTCCAACATATTGGACGGAGTTAGGCAAACGAAGAATTTTGGGCCCTGAGTTGGTAGCAGATACTGAGGATAAGGTGAAGTTAATTTGGGATCGGTTGAAGGAGGCCTCGGATAGATAGAAATCGTATGCTGACCTTAAGCGTCATGAGATAGAGTATGCAGTAGGGGACTTAGTTTTCCTTAAGGTCTCTCCGTGGAAGAAAGTGTTAAGGTTTGGACGAAAGGGTAAGCTAAGCCCAAGGTTCATTGGGCCATATTGAGTTGTAAGGCGGATTGGACCAGTCGCCTACCAGCTAAAGTTACCTCTTGACCTAAGCCAGATCCACGAGGTATTTCATGTTTCCATGCTAAGGCGGTATCGCTCGGATCCTTCACATGTCGTGGCGGTGGAAGAAATTGAAGTTAGGCTAGACCTAAATTTTAAGGAAGAGCCCATACAAATAATTAATCGTGATGTTAAGATACTAAGCAGGAAGCCCATTCCATTAGTCAAAGTACTTTGGCGGAATCAGAAAGCTGAAGAGGCTACTTGGGAACTTGAGAAAGCGATGCGACTTCAATATCCTCAACTGTTTGAATCAGGTAAAATTTCAAGGACGAAATTTCTTTTAGGCGGTAGAGTTATAATGCCCCAAATATTGGGCCTAGATGAAATGGGCTTTAGGTCTCATAAAATTTTTAAGTGAGCAAGAAAATGACAAATGGCATGTTGGCTTTAAGGGTTTAAGGAATTTGGAGTGTCGAGGTATGTTGGAGAAGTTCTGGGTTCGAGTTTTGTGGTGTAGGATTTTTAATTTAATTATTAAAGGAATCAGGGTTGGGAGTAGTTTGGCTTTTAAATAAAGATAGGGGAAAATGACATCAAAAATCCTTGCGGAGGAGTCGCTAAGTGACGCCACTTAGGGTGTAGGGAGGTGGCGTTAGTAGATAGCAAGGAGATTCGAGGTTCGAATCCTAGTTTTAATTTTGGCCTTCTAGAAGGTTGTAAGTGGCGTGAAGATGGACTCCAAGGGGAGTGTTCAGAAAAGAAAATTTAGGAAATAGATTGGGGAGTTATCAGGGAGAAAAATGAGGAGATTAGAAGGGGGAAGAGATGGAGTCGAATAGAGAATTGAGGGTCAGACAATTCGGCTATAGGGGCTATAAATAGGTGTCGAATAGGGGGTGGCCAGGCTAATGCCGAATTCCTTTCACCTTGTTGCCAGAAACCCTTTTTCCTAATAGCCGAGAACCCTTTGTTTTACTTTCTCTCTTTGTGCCGATTTTCCCTCTTTTCCTCTGCACAATTTTTATTGTTCCATTTTTGGGTTAGCTGATTCCTTCTTCTACTCTTCTTATTTAATTTGTGCCGCATAAACCTTATTCACCATACTAGTTTGAAAAGCCGAAAAGTCGAATCTCCCTTGGGTCGATTACTCTTTTGGTGTACGTACCTTATCTCTTTTTCGGCTAGTATTGTTAATACTGATTACTTCCCTCCCTCACTCTTTCTCATCAACATTGGTATGGAATTAGTATCGGATCTCGGGTTTTAGCTCTCTGCCGAATTGCTCATTAGGTGTTTTGCGGTTTGGTAAGTATTTCTCTCTTATTGACTAAGGTTGGCCGAATGATCTTAAGTGATATAAGGGGGTAAATTATGTTGGATGCTAGTCCCCTAGTATTTGGTTTTAATGAGTAAGATTAATGCAGATCTAAGGAATACGCGATCAAGGAAAAACTATTAAGGATTGGTGTTCAAGGTAAGCTTAAGGTGAGGTTTCAGTTTTTTTGGGTAAAATATGTGTTAAGCATACAACTAATGGAAGGGTGATATAGTTTGTAGGTTGGTGACTAAGGGAATCGTAGCACGCTTACTTACCAGGTGTGTACTTACACTGCACACAGAAGTAGATTGGCAAAAGCCAAAATGCCGAAAAGCTGAAAGTATGGCTACGATAGTCTTATGAGTGCGCGAACACTCATAAGAGGGAGACTGATAAGTTGCCTGAGGCCCATGGGCGATTCCATGAACTTGGGTTGTGAATAAGCCAAATGGGCCGGAATGGGCTAAATGGGCCCGAGGGGTTGTTGGGCCCATATTAGGCAAAATTTGATAAGTGATGCTATGTGATAGAAAATTTGTATGTGAGCATGAATATAATGTGATTTGGGCCGGATGGGCCATATAAATGAGATTGGGCCTAATAGGCCATATGAATGTGAATTGGGCCTGATGGGCCATATGAACGTGAATTGGGTCAAATGGGCCATATAAATGAGATTCGGCCTAGTGGGCCACATGCAGGTATCTAGGGGTTTTGGTCTTAGTATATGATGACTACAAAAAACTTAATTAAATTGTTGAGACATGGACAAGTCATATGTGTAAGGTGTGGCAACGGGTATATGCATGTCTAGGATTGGATCTAAGGAGAGCTTGCTACTTAAGCGGTCTTAATGACCCACCTCCTCTTCTCTGGAATTCTACCTGGTGCATAGTATTCATTCATCTTAACTCACGGGATTTGTTAACGGGCCAAGGTAAGTGAAAACCGTAAAAAAGAGAAAATTACTAAAATGCCCCTAAGGGCAAAAATGACCAAAATACCCCTATGTGTTGAATGTAAGTTTAATGGATGTGGCATGCATATCTACTGCATACAAATGATATTCTGCTTAGGTTGCATATGGGTTGGGAATTATGGAACGGAGGAAGTATATGTGGATCGCATGGTTCCTTAACAATAGTGGATCAACCGACGGCTTTTAGGCCCAATATGTAAATGAAGGTAGTTCAGCAATCGGGCTACCCTGGATGTGTATCGGTTGGGTGGGTCAATATTTATATCCCCACATGATGTGTATCGGGGGATGGAGTTGGTGTGTAGCGGATGGATTATTGGGATGGGATTGCACTGCATTACATTACATGTATGATGTATGGTGGTTGATGTATGCTTAATGTTTGTTCGAGGGATGTACACACTAAGTTTGCGAAAACTCACCCCCTCTTTTATTTTTCTCAGGTGATGCTCAATAGGAGGTTCGATATCTGGAGGGACTCTGGGTGGCCAGCTAGCAAGACAGCTTGAACTTGTTCGTTCTACTAAAAAACAAATAACATTTAGTTACTAATTTATTAAGTGATTTTAGACTGGATTGTAATAAGGCCTCCCCTTTTTGTTATTATTTGGATTATTATTTTTATGCGATATAATTATGAGAGGTTTAACTTGGTTTCTTGAATTATAGCATGTTTACTATGTTTCCGTAACTAAATTCTTAAATGATAAGTTTTCTTAAATAAAATGTTTTAAACAAAGCTTTCGAACTGAAAAGAGTGTTTTCATAAGTTAACTAAGGTTTCATATCTTAAGGAAGGGTTTTCAATGAAAATAATGTTTTCGTTAAAACACTTCAATGTGATGCGCCAGATTCGGCCATAGCGTCCGGGCCGGTTTGGGGTGTTACAGGCATCGACTTCTATTTTACGCATAAGACCATGTTTGGGACATCGGCATCATATCTGATTTCGTGTAACACCCTGTCTAGGATAGATGCATCGATGTATGTAAGACCACATCTGGGACGTTGGCATGTATATGCTTTTCGAGTTTTCTGCGTATCCTTATGTTTTCGAATGGTTCAAATGGGCATTCCGAGAAATGAATGATTTTGTAAATGCATATTTGATTCAAGTACGTTTTAATTGTACATTATATTGAGAATAAAATGTAAGTTCATGTATTTTTGAGAACATATGAATTATAGGTAAATCATGTGATATAAGTTAGTATCTTGGTCATAAAGTACATGTATTCATGATGTTTATAAGTTTATGTTAATAAGTTTATTTGTATATGGCTTACTAAGCTTTTGAAAGCTTACTCTATGTATATTTGCATTGTTTTATAGATATCGAAGTTACTGTGAGCTCAGGGATCATCGAGGATCATCACCACACTATCGAACCTTATAATTCATATGTTAGTATGAATTATAGGTAAACCATGTGATATATGTTAGTATCTTGGTCATAAAGTACATGTATTCATGATGTTTATAAGTATATGTTGATAAGTTTATTTGTATATGGCTTACTAAGCTTTTGAAAGCTTACTCTATGTATGTTTGCATTGTTTTATTGATATCGAAGCTACTGTGAGCTCGGGGATCGTCGAGGATCATCACCACACTATTGAGCCTTATTTTGGTACTTTTGAAAATTGTATATATGGAAGTATGTCATGTATAGGCTAGAAGTGGTTGGATTATGTTTTGTGATGTATATATTTAGCCATGTGATATGGCTAGTTTGTTTTTGAACTTATAATTTGATTATGGTATATGATAAATGATGCTAATGTGCAATTATATGGTATGTTTTGAATGACCAAATGAAATGGTCAAGGTTGATAAGTTCTGGTAAGTCTAAGCATGAGATTGAATGATATATTGAACATATGTCTAGGTATGGTTTTAGTTTAGGTTTTGTTATGAATTGATTTAGGAATTGAGATTTGAACTTGTTTATAATGTTAAGTCATGTATAATGTATGTTTTGGTATTAAGACTGATTGAAACTAGCGTGTAAATATGTTTGGTTAGGTGTTTGTAGGTTGACCCAAATTGAGGTGGCCAATTGGCTATTCATATTGCATATTTGTTTCCACACAGGTAGAGACACGGGCGTGTGTCTCAGCCGTGTGTGCCTGTGTCTCTACCCGTGTGTGACACACGGCTATGTAGCACGGTCATGTATCCCCTGGAGTACCCTACAATTTGTAAGTTAGGCTTGGACACGGCCAAGGCACACGGACATGTGGCTAGCCGTGTGGCCCAAGTCAGTTTCGACCACGGCCGTGTCTTGTGGCCGTGTGAGTAAGTCAGTATGTATGCCTTGTTTTGACACGGCTTAGACATACGGGCGTGTCTAATGCCATGTAAGTCACACGGCCTGTTCACACGGGCGTGTGACCTGTACTTCTTTGAAAAATGTTTTAAGTTTTGGGAAAAACTTTGTACGTGTTTGGTTTAGTCCCGACCCCTTTCTAAAGCATGTTTAAGGTTTCGATTACCTTTATAAGGGACTATATATTGCTGCTATTATCTAATGCTTTGTTGATTATGAAATGAAAGTTAAATGTTCTGATTTTTCTAGTAATGCCTTTAACCCTAGTCCGGTGACGGATACGAGTTAGGGGTGTTACATAATGAGCTCATTACATATGAGTTTTACATACATACCTGTACTAACTCTCAATATAGCCATAGTCTTTCAAACTTTGACATTCCCGTTGAACACTCAGAATATTAATGGATACTCGAAAAACTTGCACATAAGTGCCATACATGTAACCAAAGCTACCTCATATCTCATAATACATCTCGTATTTAAGCTATTCATGGGCCTGCTCACACAAGCTGTCAGTCCGGATGTACCTACACAGTGCTGCTCGCACAAGTTGCTAGGTATCCACAACATATGCCAGCATACCCAACCACTGGTAGGACGTACAAGACTAGCACCTGGATCACATAAACACATGGGTCCCTAATGACATGTCGCTCGTATCTTATTCTATCCCCAAGGTTCAACCGAGATTTCTTGCTTGTCGAAACTTTGTCATATACATCCAAGGTGTAACACCCCTTACCCGTATTCAACGTAAAAATAGGGTTACAGAGCATTACCAGACTTATATTTTGCTTAAAACAAAGGACACATGCCCATGCGGGTAGGCCATGTGTCTCACATGGTCACTAGACACGCCAGTGTCACTAGTCATGTGAAAATAGGGGGTACATACTGACTTGGGTCACACGGCGAACCACACTCATGGGTGTCTAGCCTGTGTGCCTTTCAAGTGGCCACACATTCCCGTGTGCCAGGCTGTGTGCTAGGCCATGCCAAAACTGTAGGCTATACTGACTTATGCAACACGGCCAAGTCACACGCCCGTGTGTGAAATCGTGCGGAGCATTCTGACTTTATTTTAATTTCAACACCAGGGGACACACAACCATGTAACATGACCATGGGTCACATACGGCCGAGACACATGCCAGTGTCTTTGCCCCTGTGGACAAAAATAAGCTATTTGCAAAACCATTTTTGCCACCCTATTTTTACATGCATGCACAAGCATAAATTACAAAATTTTATAACTCAATAGGCAGCCATTCCATAACATTACATACACATATTATACCAATTCAACATAGTATTCAAATGCCTAATCAATATCATACATTTTCCATTCATATGCCTACTCCATATCAAGACAACATTTCCATATTTTCATTCCATCCACTACTTGCCAAAACATACCATATTTGAACACTCATAGACAACCAAAGCATTATACCAAGTTAAGCCAAATCACATGGCTTTTACTTATACAACAACATCTACCAAAATCACTATCTCAAGTAACCATAACTATCATCTTTATAACTAGCCTATACATGCCATATTTACATATATCTATAAATTCAAAGGTACCAATCAGCAACTGGATAGTGTGATGCGTAACTCCGACTTATCCGAATCGAACGAGCTATCAAACCTCTATAAAACATGGAAAAAGAAACAGAGTAAGCTTTATAGCTTAGTAAGCCCATATAATTCAGAATTTAACTTACCATTTATACATAACGAAACAATTAAACAAAGTATATCAAATTCACTTGCCAAATGCCTATATACAAACATTCATCAACAAGTGAGTCACGTAAGTGCATGTAATCATCCATTATCTCAGTTTAATACTCAATACATTGTATCATATAGAATTCACATATATCATGTACATCATTTATAACATTTCACTTTCAATCATATAAACAGTAATTCATTTGATAACAGTAATTCATCCGTGTAACACATAGCTTTTTCATATAACCAATAATAGAATTTATGCTCGTTGAACTTTTTAGAATATCAAGGGATACTCGGGTGAAATACATTTCGTATATAAATCAGTAATCCGTCAATTCATTATCATTTTCACTCTTTCAAGCTATGACTAGTAAGCTCCTCCTTAGCTGATAGACAGTAAGCTCCTCCTGAGCTGATGGACAGTAAGCTCCATTGAGCTGATATATTAGTAAGCTCATATGAGCTGTGGTGAGTCCACAACACATGCAGGATCTCAACCTAAACGGTAACCCTAGTGACATGTCACTTGTATCCTACAAATTTTTACGGTTCAAACGGGGCTCGGTAACCATCAGACTATATCAATAAAGCATTCGTATTTCAAGTAGATCAACTACTAAATTATATACATTCATTTCAAATAATTAAAGTATTTAAAAGTTGAATTCTAATTATAAGAACTTACATCGTGTTGCTCGAATGAAAATTATCGACTATTCATCCACTTTTTCTTTTCCCCGATTTAATCCCAATCTCGACTTATCTTGATCTATATATTATCAAATTTAGCACATCCAGCTTTCGTTTCAATTTAGCCTAAAACACACATTAGGGTTATTTTACATATTTGCCCCTAAACTTTCACATTTTCACACTTTAGTCCTTATCAAATAAAATTGCAAATTCATGCTTAGTCTAATTTTGATGAAGTCTCTAGCAGCCCATATATTTTATTTATTCACACTTTTTCCTACATAATTTTACTTTTTATGCTATTTAGTCCTTTTTATCGAATTAAGCATCTAAATAGTAAAATTTATTTATGAAACTTTCACATAATAATTCTATCATGCTATAAAATTTAATAAAATAATAAAATAAATATTTTAAGTTTATATTTGTGGTTCCGAAACCACTGTTCCGATTGACCAAAAATGGGCTGTTTCAACTCTCCCCTTAGAGATTTTCGTCCCCGAAAATCTTACAAGTAAATAGGTTAGGGTACTATTTTCGTATAGCTTCTTCGGGTTCCCAAGTAGCTTCCTCAATCTCGTGTTTATGCCAAAGGACCTTTATTAAGGCTATGCATTTATTTCTCACTTCTTTGATTTCACGAGCTAAAATCCTAATCGGTTCTTCGCTATACGTCAAATCAGCCTGTATCTCAACATCTACCTGAGAAATCATGTGTGACGAATTAGATTTGTATCGACATAGCATAGAAACATGAAATACATTATGAATCTTTTCAATTTCTGATGGTAAAGCTAACTAATATGCTATAGGCCCTATTCTTTTGATGATCTCATACGATCCGATAAATTACAGATTCAGCTTTCCTTTATGGCCAAATCGAGGAACCTTTTTCCATGGTAACACCTTTAGAAACACTCAATCCCTAACTTGAAACTCAATTTCTTTACGTTTCAAATCCACATATGATTTCTGTCGATCTGAAGCTACTTTTAAATTGTCGCGAATTATTTTCACTTTTTCTTCAGTTTCTCCAATCAATTCAATCCCGTGAATCTTTTTCTCACTTAGTTCGGTCTAATATAGCAGAGTTTGACATTTTCGTCCATATAAAGCTTTGTAAGGTGCCATTTTTATACTCATCTAAAAACTATTATTATATGCGAACTCAATCAATGGTAAGTATTTTTCCCAATTGCCCTCAAACTCTAAAATACAACATCTCAACATGTCTTCGAGGATCTGAATAACTTCTCGGTCTAATCGTCAGTCTGAGGATGAAAAGTAGTATTGAAATTCAACTTCGTACCTAGGGCTTCTTGCAATTTCTTACAGAATCGTGACATAAATCTCGGATCTCTATCAGAAATAATAGATAGTGGCACCCTGTGCAATCGAACAATCTCAGAAATGTACAATTCAGCTAATCTATCAAGTGAGTAATCTGTACATACCAGTATGAAATGACCAGATTTCGTTAGTCGATCAACGACAACCCAGATGGCATCTTTCTTTTTCAGAGTTAGAGGTAGTTGACACAATGTCCATTGTAACTCTATCCCATTTCCACTCGAGAATAATCACAGGCTGCAGTAAACTAAATGGTACTTGATGTTTAGCTTTGACTTGCTGACAAATCAAACATTTAGAAACAAACTTTGAGTTATCTCGTTTCATTCCTTGCCACCAGCAAAGCTGTTTCCAATCGTTGTACATTTTGGTACTTTCCTAATAAACATATAAATAGCTATTGTGCGCTTCGTGCAAAATCTTCTGAATGAGTTCTAAATTACTCGGTATGCAAATTCTATTCTAGTACCTTAAACAATCACCGGCTCTAATCTGAAACTCTGAATTAGGGATAGTCTCACATTGAATTCGTTTAACTTGCAATTCACGGTCATCTTTCTGAGCTTTACAGATTTGTTGAAGAAATGTAGGTTTAGCTTTTAATTCAGCTAAAATAGACCCATTATCACAAATCATCAACTGGATGTTCATTGCTCATAATGCAAGCAAAGATTTTCGGCTCAGAGCATCAGCAACAGCATTAGCTTTTCCTAGGTGATAATCAATCACAACTTTTGTAATCTTTCAATAACTCGAGCCATCTATGTTGTTGCCGATTCAAATCTTTCTGTGACATCAAATATTTTAAGCTTTTGTGATCCGTATAAATGTGGCATTTCTCACCACATAAGTAATGTCGCAGAATTTTCAATGCAAACACAATTGCAGCCAACTCAAAGTCATGTGTTGGATAGTTCTTTTCATGGGGTTTCAATTGTCAGGAAGCATAAGCTATAGCTTTTCCTTCTTGCATCAGAACACATCCCAAACCATTTAATGACGCGTCACTATAAATCACAAACTCTTTTCCTGGTTCAGGTTGAACCAGAACTGGTGCTTTAGTTAACAGTACTTTCAATTATTCAAAACTCTGTTGCCATTTTTCTGACCATTCAAATTTCACATCTTTTTGAAGCAGTCGTGTCATCGATGTCACAATCATCAAAATCCTTTTATGAATCTTCGGTAATAGCCCACTAAACCCAGAAAACTATGGACTTCAGACACATTTCTTGGAGGTCTCCAATCAACAATAGCAGAAATCTTACTCGGGTAAACTCTAATACCTTTAGCTAAAACAATATGCCCCAGAAATCCAACCTCTCAGAGCCAAAACTCATATTTGCTGAACTTTGCAAATAATTGACTATCATGTAGAGCTTGTAAGACAACTCTCAAGTGCTCAGTATGTTCAGATTCATCTCGCGAATAGCTCAAAATGCTGTCAATGAATACAACAACAAATCTGTCTATATACGGTTTGAAAATCCAGTTCATCAAGTCCGTGAAAACTGCAGGAGCATTTGTTAATCAGAAAGGCATAACCAGGAATTCATAATGTCCGTACCTTGTTCTGAATGCGGTTTTTGGTACATCTGACTCCTTAACTCGTAACTGATAATAACCCAATCTCAAATCAATATTTGAAAATACTGTAGCCCCTATCAACTGATTAAATAAATCATCAATCCACAGTAGAGGGTATTTGTTCTTTATAGTCACTTTATTCAACAGTCTATAATAGATACACATTCTCATCATGCTGTCTTTCTTCTTTACGAACAATATCAATGCACCTTAGGGTGAATAACTCGGTCGTGCAAAGCCTATGTCTGTCAATTTTTACAACTGAGCTTTCAACTCATTTAATTTTGTTGGATCCATTCTGTACAGAGCTATCAATATCAGTGTTGTAACCGATACTAATTCAATACCAAATTCAACCTCTTTGATCGGTGGCAAACCCAGTAATTCTTCTGGAAATACATCCAAAAACTCACAAACAACAGGTACAGATTCAATCTTTGATTCAGACACTTTAGTAGTCAGTATGTATGCATGATATCCATCATAACCCTTTTTCATACATTTCTGAGCTAACATAGACAATATCACAATAGGTAACTCATTCAAATCATCAGACAATCCGAAGAATTTCACCGTTTTGACATTTGAATTTGATAATATTTCATCTGCAATTGATAATTGCATCTTGCATAGTTAACCAGTCTATACCCAAAATCACATCAAATTCATTGAATGGTAGAAGCATCAACTCGACCGAAAAATAGTAACCCGAGTCATCAAAGGACAATTCTTACAAATTTTATCAATTAAAACAGACTTGTCTAAGAGGTTCGATACTTTAATTACAAACTCTGTAGACTCAACATGTAAACTCTTTTTGAACACTAAACTTATACAGAGAAAAAGTACCTGTAATAACATCTGGCGATGATGCCTCCTCTCGTGCACGGATGGCATAAGCTCTGGTAGGTGCTCGTGCCTCAAATCTCACAACAGAACCTCTCATCGCACCTCGGTTACCACTTGTATTTCTAGTGTTTTTGTAACGCCCTAAAAATCTCGGTTACCACTCGTATTTCAAGTGACACTAAACTTTATTTGTTTTCAATTTTGATAAAAATTGTTTTTTATGCTCCTAGCCATGTGATAATTATAGTAGGTCTTAATTAAGGTTTGAGTTCGAACCTAGGGGTAGACAAAATTATATTTTAATTATTAAAAGGACCTTGTTGGCAAGTAGTTGGGCTTTAAATAAAGATATGGAAAAATGGCATTAAAAAGCCTTGTGGAAGAGTGGCTAAGTGACGCCACTTAGAGTGGAAGGAGGTGGCATTAGTGGCTAGCAAGGAGATCCAAGGTTCGAATCCTAGTTTAGTATTTTTAGAAGTTTAATTTTGGCCTTCTAGAAGGATGGAAGTGGCGTGAAGATGGACTCCAAGGGGAGTGATCAGAAGAGAAATTTGAGGAAAGGATTAAGGGGTTATCAGGAAGAAAAATGAGGAGATGAGAAGTAAGGAGCAAGTGGAGCCGAAATGGGAACTTTGGCTTGAGAAATTTGGCTACAAAGGTTATAAGTAGGTGCTGAATGCAAGGGTGTCAGGCTAATGCCGAAATCTTTTTCACTTTGATACCAGAAACCCTTTTCGCTTCAAGATCGAAAAAGTCGAAAACCCTTTTGTTTTTCTTTCTTTCTGCTGATTTCTTCTTCTACTCTTCTTCTTTAATCTGTGCCAAATATACCTTATTCACCATTCTAAGTTTGGAAGCCGAATCTTCCAAGGGTCGAATACTCTTTGACCGAATCTAGTGTAAGTGTTGCTCTTCCAGTCTGTTTTTGCTAAGGTATCGATTATTGTTCCTCTCTTCTTCTATTCGATTTTTGGGTAGGAATAGGTATCGAATTTCAATTTTTGGATCCCTACCGATTTGCTCTTTAGGTGAGAGACATTGGTAAGTACTCTTAATCTTAGTTGGCCGAAAGGTCAGAGTTAAGGTAAGGGGACTTGTGTTAGATACGAGTCACCTATTATTATGGTTTTAATAGTTAAGATTGATGTAGATCTAGGAGTTGATTGTGGTTAGTGATTAAAGAAGGGGTTGTTATACTTGTCGCGCAAGGTAAGGTGAAAGGTGAGGTTTCGATTTCACTAAAAATATGTATTAAGCATGCGATTAATTGTAGGATGATATTATTTGTAGGTTGGTGACTAAGGGAATTGTAGCACGCTTGCTTACTAGGTGTGTACATACACTGCACACACAAGTAGATTGACAAAAGAAAAATGCTGAAAAGCCGAAATGCCGAAAAGCCGAAAGTTTGGCTGGGGTAGTCTTGCGAGTGCTCGAACACTCGTGAAGAGGAAACTGATAGGTTGTCTGGGGCCCATGGGTGATTCCATGGACTTGGGCTGTGATCTAGCCAACCGGGCCAGAATAGGCTTAATGGGCCCGATAGGCTGTTGGGCCCATAATAGGCGAAATTTGATAATTAATGTTATGTGATAGAAAATTTGTGTATGAGCATGAATATAAGGTGATTTGGGCCTAACGGGCCATATCAAGGTGATTTGGGCCTAATGGGCCATATGAATATGAATTGGGCCTGATAGGCCATATGAATGAGATGGGCCAAGTGGACCATATGTATGTATGTAGGGGTTTTGGGCCTAGTATATGATAACTACATAAAACTTTACTAATATATCACGATCGTGGACAAGTCATAGGGTTAAGGTGTGGCAACGGGTATATGCATGTCTAGGATTGGATCTAATGAGAGCTTGGTACTTAAGAGGTCTTAATGACTCACTCCTCTTCTCTGTAATCCTACCTGGTGCATGGTATTCGTTCATCTTAGCTTACAAGATTTGTTAACGGGCCAAGGTAAGTGAAAACCGTAATAAAGGGAAAATTATCAAAATGCCCCTAAGGGCGAAAATGACCAAAATACCCCTAGGTGTTAAATGTAATTTTTATGGATGTGACATGCATACATATGATATTCTGCTTAGGTTGCATATGGGTTAGGAATTATGGAACGAAGGAAGCTTATGAGGATCGCATGGTTCTTGACAATCATGGATCCACCGACGGGTTTTAAAGCCCAATAAGTAAATGAAGGTAGTTCTGCAACCGGGCTACCATTGTTGTGTCGGTTGGGTGGGTCGATATTTATATCCCCACATGGTATGACGGGGGACGGAGCTGGGGTGTAGCGGATGGATTATTGGGATGGGATTGTATCGCATGTTTGATGTGTAATGATTTTAGAATGCTTGCTTTTTGTCGAAGGTTGTACACACTGAGTTTACAAAAACTCACCCCCACTTTTATTTTATTTTCAGGTAATGCTCAGTAGAAGGTTCGATGTTTGGAGGGACTCTGGGTGGCCAGCTAGCAAGATAATTTGGACTTATTTTTTTTTTAAAAAAAAGCATATAAGTTTCTATTTTATTAAGTACTATTCAAATTAGTTTGTAATAGGGCTTCTATTTTGTTATTATTTGGATTATTATTTCTATGTGATGTAATTATAAGAGGTTGAACATGGTTCCTTAAACTATAGTATGTCTTTTCTACATTTCCGCAACTAAATTTTTAAGTGACATGTTTTCATCAAATCTTATGTTTCAAACAAGTGATTGAAAGGAGTTTATTTTTAAGATTTTCTTTTATTTTAAGAAGGGTTTTCAATGAAAACATAGTTTTCGCTACAACACTTCAATGTGACACGTCGAATTCGGACATAAGTCTGAGTCGGGTTTTGGGTGCTACAGTTTTGGGGTGGTCTCCCTCTAGTAGTCGTATTACATACTTTCACTAGTTGATCTCTTTCAGCTATAAACTTTTCTGGATAATACCGAATATAATGATCAAGAGATCCACATCTGAAACAAACTCCGCTTATTATTCTACATTCACTGTAATGCCACTTATTGTAGTTTTTACATTCAGGTACAACATTTCTAACACTACCCACATTGGCAACAAATGTCGTTTGAGGTTTAGAGCTAAAATGTCTCTCATCTCTATCTCTGATTGAAATCCCCACAGAAGCAGTAGAACGAGGATGATATTCTCTAGATTTCTTTGATGCTAACTGATGTAATTTTCCCGCAAATATCTTTCTAAAGTCTCTAGCCTCAGAATCGACTTTTCTCTTCTCTTTGCAAAGCTCTTCGGCTTTACAAGCTCTGTCAAAAAGAACGACAAACTTTTTTAGATCAAGAATCCCAACTAATAATCTGATTTTTTCATTTAATCCATCTTCAAACCTTTCACACATTATAGCCTCGAAAAAAAACACATTCATGAGCATATTTGCTGAGTCGTAAAAACTCTCTTTCATATTCTGTTACCGACATCTGACCCTGCTTCAATTCAAGAAATCCTTTTCTTTTCTAATCAATGAACCTTTGCCTGATGTATTTCTTTCTAAATTCAACTTGAAAGAACTCCCAAGTAACTCTTTCTCACGGAACTACAGATATCAAAGTATTCCACGACTGGTACGCAGTGTCTCTCAACAATAATATAGCACATTTTAAACATTCTTCAACTATGCAAGACAATTCATTAAATACCCGAATCGTGTTCTCAAGCCAAACCTCGACTCTCTTAGGGTCATCCTTAATAGTGGCTCTGAATTCCTTAGCCACGTGCTTCCGTATCTTTTATTGAATCAAAAAGGATCCATACTTTGAGAAACTACAGGGATCGGTTGGGGAATAGGTAGGGGTGGAGGTTGCTAAACAACCGAGTTTGTACGTATGTTTTGAGTGAACCACTCAGTCATTATTTGAAAGAGGGCCTCTTTAGCCTCACCTTCTTGACTACTCGACACGGGTTTAGATTCAGAAAGAGCTGTCCCTTGAGCGGGAGATGGCATATTACTCTCAACATCATCTATTATAGCTCGTTCGAGATCCATTACTATATAAAACACATTTGAAAGTGTCAGGAGTCATAACACTATCACAGTTTATATGTGGCATGTATAGCTAAACTCACATACGCTACATTAGTCCTAGAATTGACTAAACCGTAGTTCTAATACTAATAAATGTAACACCCCTCACCTGTATTCAATGCCGAAATAGAGTTACAAAGCATTACTGGACTTATAACACATATAACCATACTTTTCTCATACATTCACTCAATTCATACAATCATCATTCAATCTCAATCAATTTGTCCCTTATAATAGCCTACGAGGCCTTAAACATGCTTTAGAAAGACCTTGAGACTAAACAAATAATTCAGAAAAAATTTGGGAAACTTAGAAAATTTTGCTTCAAACAGAGGACACACACCTGTGTGGATAGGCCGTGTGTCAGACGATCACTAGACACGCCTGTGTCACCAGTCGTGTGCTAGGCCATGCCAAAACTGTAGGGTATACTGACTTATGCAACATGGCCAAGTCACACGCCCGTGTGCTAGGCCGTGTGCCAATTAGGGGGTATACTGACTTGTACCACACGGCTGGTCACACGCCTGTGTGGCGCATTCTCGCATCATTTTAGTTTCAACACCAGGGGTCACATGACTCTGTAACATGATTGTGTGTCACACACGGCCGAGACACACGCCCGTGTAGATAAAAATAGGCTATTTGCAAATCCATTTTTTCCACCCTATTTTTACATGCATGCACAAGCATAAATTGCAACATTTTATAACCCAATAGGCAGCTATTTCATAACATTTCATACACATATTATACCAATTCAACATAGTATTCAAATGCCTAATCAATATCATGCATTTTCCATTCATATGCCAACTACATATCAAGACAACGTTTCTATATTTTCATTCCATGTACTACTTGCCAATACATGCCATATTTACATATATCCATAAATTCAAAGGTACCAATCAAAAATTGGATAGTGTGATCCGTAACTCTAACTTATCCGAATCGAACGAGCTATCGAACCTCTATAAAACTTGGAAAAAGAAACAGAGTAAGCTTTATAGCTTAGTAAGCCAATATAATTCAGAATTTAACTTACCATTTATACATAACCAAACAATTAAACAAAGTATATCTGTAACACCCCGTACCCGAGACCGTTGCCGAAGTCGAACACGAGTTGTTAACAGACTTAATTCATTTATTTACATAGTTCATTTTAAAATTTCCAGACAAGCTGGTTAACTGCATCACAGTCACTTTAAAAATCATATCTCGAGTTCCAAAACTCAAAAACTGATTTTGTAAATTTTCCCTGAAACTAGACTCATGTATCCATCTACAAATGTTTTTCTAGAATTTTTGGTCAGGCTAATTAGTACAGTTTATTAGTTAAATTCTCCCCTGTTTTAGGGTTCGACTACTCTGACCTTCATGCATTACGACTTAGATATCTCCCTGTACAGGGCTTCAATACTTATGCCATTTGTTTCTAATGAAACTAGACTCAAAAAGGAATCTTCAAATATAAAGCATGACTTCTAATTATCTATGGTTAATTTATGGTTAATTTCCAAAGTCAGAACAGGGGATCCAGAAATCACTCTGTCCCTGTTTCACAAAAACTTAAACATCTCATAAAATACGGCTCTTTTGGTCATTTCGTTTCTTTCATATGAAAATAGACTCATCAAGATTCGATTACATAATTTATTCATTATTTAATTACATTTCTACTATTTTTAGTGATTTTTCAAACTCACATCACTGCTGCTGTCAGCATCTATTCTAAGGTAAATTTCACCTATTTCATAGTTTTCCATACCACTCCATAACCATATATACAAATTGATTATAATGCTATGCTCAAAATATATAAGCCATTTTCGCATGGCTATCCGAATATATACATTACCAAAAGGTACTTAATTAACAACAAAGGTCAGTCCTATACATGCCATTATCAAAGTTCAACTAAAAGAGTACCAAAAGGGCTTAGATAGTGTGGACGACTTCGACTTCGACTTTGACAATCCCGAGTCCGATAGCTGACGAACAAAATCTATAAAACAGAGAATTAAAGAAACAGAATAAGCATTTAATGCTTAGTAAGTTGAGTAATGAAATTATTTATGACCAAAGTATAGCGTTCATATGACTAAATGAATAATTGCATATATGCATGTTCTCAAAATCATACTTACTTCACGCTTCAACCATTATATTCATACATAGGGAATCAACCTAACTAGAGGCCGGAAGTTTGTTAATCAATTGAGCGAATACTATTTAAAAGGAAACAACCTTTCCGATGCATATATGAAACATACCTTATCGTTTGGATTTTATGAGCGTATTATTTGAAATTATTACAGCAAGATCGCTCACTTCCAAACCCAAGTACCTTCGGGATTTAGCCGGATATAGCAACTCGCACACATGCCTTCGGGTCTTAGCCCGGATATAGTCACTAGCACAAATGCCTTCGGGACTTAGCTCGGGTATAGCAACTACTCGCACAAATGCCTTCGGGACTTCGCCCGGATATAGTCACTAGCACAAATGCCTACGGGACTTAGCCCGGATATCATCCGAATAATCATGCACATATATCAATAAATCATGACACATCTATATTTCATTTTCATAACTAGAATTCAAACACAAGACACTTATCAACCATTACCATTTTCGGCTCAATAGCCACATACAAAGAGCATGATTTTGATTTGCTTTATAACATGATCTCTATACGTATTCGGCTGCCCGTCATAAGTATAAACTAATCACCTCAATATATAATTCAAGTAGAATCATTATATCTCCGTTTATTTGTTATGCTCTATGTCATGACTTAATCAAATCATAAACTAAGTTCCATTACTCGAAAACTTACTTCGGATATTGTCGAACGATTTCAACGGCTATTCGATCACTTTTTCCTTTCCCCTATCCAACTTTGATCCTCTAAGCTCTTGAGCTAAATCAAACAATTTACTTCCCAATCAAACACAATCATACGGCATTCATATACATTTTAGAATCAATTCATTTGAATCAATTTACCACTTTAGTCTATCACCATTTCGCTTTCAAATTTGTGTTCTTGGTAAGTCACATTAAATTACTACGAATATAACTTTAATACATGTTTATTTTCGAATGTCTCAATGACACAAGGTGTATACATAAGGCACTAACATACATATAAGTATATATATTTTAGTCGATTACTTAAGTTATGCACAACCACGTATTTATATACACTCTCATATTCATTATTATGAATATTGCCGAATACTTAACACAACTAAGCTAAGAATTTACCCAATATCATCTTAATTAATTTCTACTTATACATCAAAATTTCCAATACAAAGTATTTAGCACCTATGCACTTAAACCAGATTTGCAAACACCCATAAACCATGCCCGGATGCCATTTAAACACAAGTCAACAAAACTTCATGATTCCAAATCAAACCCTTAGCAAGAATGCACAATGCCGAACCCTTAGATGATTAACATCTAATTTAGACAATTTAGAACACCTAAACGGCACTTGTTCAAAACATTAAACAACTACATGTTCGGCTATTACCATAGGTGCATTAGAAATTAATACTATCAATAAGCTCAACTCCTTAGCTCCTAATCGGTACACTAAGACCATCTTAACTTATTTCTCATCTTGTTAACAAAAACATAGTAAAGCAAATCCTTATACACAATTATTATCAATTCATCCATCCACTAGGGACATAGCCTAATGTTCAATAACAAACTCCTCCTTTATCAAATACATATTCGGTCTTGGTACATAATAAGGTAGCCGATTCTTTTCCCTTAGCACCCAATGCTCACATATGATTATTTGTATAGTTCAAACACTCATCTACCATTGTTCATCTAAATTTAGCATGAAACAAAAACCATCACCCTTATTAATTACCATAGCCGAAAGCCCTAATCATTCCCACAATCAAAAATTCAACATGGGTTACTAAAATAACTTGGTATCTCATTCAAGATTAACCAAAATTTCAAGAATTAACATAACTTCTTACCTTCATTTTAACTTAAGGTGACCGAATGCCTTTCTCCCATCTTCCTCTTTACATTCGGCCAAGAAGAAAAAAATGCAAGCTTTGTTTTCATCACCCTTCATTTCCTTATTTCAATTACTTTTTTTCCTTTTTATTTATTTATGTTATAAAATATAAAGCTACTAACTAATAATTAATACATATTATATGTATATAACCCATCATGGCCAGCCACTACTTATCATAAGTGGAAATTTGACATGCAAACCCATTATTTTTATAACATGAACTAATAGATCCTTATAGATTAACCTATCACATTTCAAAAGTGTCACACATAAGTCCTATTAACTAAATTCACATGCCATCGACTAAATCGAAGCTTAAAACTTTCACACATTCATATTCACATATTTTAGACAATAAATATCATATTCAAATACTTCGGTGACTCGGTTTAGCGGTCCCGAAACCACTTTCCGACTAGGGTCAATTTAGGGCTGTCATAATATCAAATTCACTTGCCAAATGCCTATACACAAGCATTCATCAACAAGTTAGTCACGTAAGTGCATGTAATCATCCATTACTCAATTTAATACTCAATACATTGTATCATATAGAATTCACATATATCATGTACATCATTTGTAACATTTCACTTTTAATCATATAAACAGTAATTCATTCGATAACAGTAATTCATTTGTGTAACACATAGTTTTTCATACGAACTTACCTCGAGTTGCTCGAATGAAAATTATCAACTATTCATCCACTTTTCCTTTTCCCCGATCTAATCCAATCTCAACTTATCTTGATCTATATATTATCAAATTTAGCACATTCAGCTTTCATTCTATTCAATTTAGCCCAAAACACACATTAGGGCTATTTTACACATTTGCCCCTAAACTTTCACATTTTCACAATTCAGTCCTTATCACATAAAATTCCAAATTCATGCAACTAATCACAAACCCATGCTTAGTCGAATTTAAATGAAGTCCCTAGCAACCCATATCTTTTATTTTTTCACACTTTTACCTATATAACTTTAAATTTTATGCGATTTAGTCCTTTTTATCAAATTAAGCATCCAAACAATAAAATTTCTTTATGAAGATTTCACTTAATAATTCTATCATGCTGTAAACTTTAATAAAATAATAAAATAAATATTTTGACTTCAGATTTGTGCTTCTGAAACCATTGTTCCGATTTGACCAAAAACGGTTGTTACACAAGGAGTTAATCACAATTCATACAATATTAAAGCAATTTAAAACATAAATATAACAATGCATTATTTACATACGAACTTACCTTGGTACAAAATTAGTAGAATTTGACCTAATCGTTAAATACTTTGTTTTTCCCCCGATCTAGGTCCAAATCTCATTTTTCTTGATCTATAATAATAAATTTAACTTATTTAATACACACATTGTTCAATTCAGTCCAAAAAATATATTACGGCAAAATTACATTTTTGCCCTTAATGTTTCAAATTTTTACAATTTAGTCCCTAAGCTCGTAAAAGGATTTTCATCCAATTTCTTCATTACCCAAGTCTACCCAAATCTTTATCATACTCATACTAGCCCACATTTTTCATTCTATCACACTTTTACTACTCATTTTTGTAACTTTTACAAATAGGTCCTTTTGATATTTTTACCTAAAATCACTTAGCAAAAGTTGTTTATCTAACACCGAACATGCATTTTCTATCTCTAGACATCAAAACACACAAATATCTAACATAATTAAAATTTTAAACTTTATCTTTCATTCAAATTAGTCATTGAATACGCTAGATTAGGTTGCAAGGATCTCAAAAACATGAAAATCATTAAAAATGGGGCTAGAACGGACTTACAATCGAGCTTGAAAGCTTGAAAAACCCTAGCTATGTCTACCTCTTCTAAATTTCGGTCAACGGGTAGAAGATGAGCAAAAAGTGGCTTTTATTTTACTTATTAATTCATTTATTAACCAAATGACCAAAATACCCCTAACTTAAAACATAAAAATTCTCTTACTTCTTTTCCATTTTGGCCTAATTACCATCTAAGGACCTTTAATTTAAAATTTCATTACAATTAGACACCTCTAGCTTATAGAACTCAAGTGTTGCACCTTTTACAATTTAGACCTTTTTGCTAAATTGAGTGCTCAAACATCAAAATTCTCTAATGAAATTTTCACAGAATCATTCCATAAAACTATAGACCATAAAAATATAAGCAAAAAAAATTTTCTGCGTCATCTTTGTAGTCCTGAAACCACAGTTCCGACTAGACCTAAGGGCTGTTACATACAGTTTAGTCGATTCTCAGACTAACGTAGCAAGTATGAGTTTAGCGATACATGCCATTATATAATTTTTTATAGTTTGATATCTCCTGACCATTTTTAAATTCATTTTTCATATAGTATTGTCATCCAACCAAGCTAGTTGAGAGCACTGCTCAAGCTTCCGTTCAACGAGCTGTATCTAGTGGTAGAAGGCCCATATTTGAGGGTCGAGGTAAGGAGGCAAAAGAAGCCTTCTTTCAAATGGAACGAGTGGTTCACTAAATATTTGAGAACAAATCCTGAACATGTTAGAGTCGGTAAGCCTCTAGTGGATAAAATCTATAAGTATGGGACAGAGGAATTTAGGGCTACTGTAGATGATGATCGAGAAAGGGCTGAGTTTTTGTTGGAAAATACCATTAGAGTTTTAGATGAATTATCACGTACACCAGCTGAGTGTTTAAAATGTGCAGTATCTTTACTGAAAGACACAGATTATCATTGGTGGAATACCAAGAGAAAATGTTACTTGGGAATTCTTCTGGACTGAATTTAGAAAGAAGTATATCAGTTAAAGATTTTTGGATCAGAAAAAGAAAGAATTTTTAGAGCTTAAACAGGGAAACATGACCGTATCTGAATAAGAGCGAAAATTTGTTCAGTTCAGCAAGTATGCCAGAGAATAGGTCCCGACTGAGGCTGATATGTGTAAACGTTTTGAAGAGGAATTAAATGAAGATATCAAGCTATTGATTAGAATTCTTGAACTAAGGAAATTTGTGGTTTTGGTTGATCGAGCACACAAAGTTGAGGAATGAAGTAAAGAAAAGAATCAAGCAAAGAGAAAAGCTCAAATTTCTGGTAAAAGATTTATGGGCAAATCACAATCATCTGCTTTAAAAAAATCAAAGAAGTACCATGATCGTTTTGCCACCTTTATGGGATATTCTAGGAAAGAACGAGGTACACAGCTTATCATTGGTGGAATACCAAGAGAAAATGTTACTTGGGAATTCTTCTAGACTAAATTTAGAAAGAAGTATATCAATCAAAGATTTCTGGATCAGACAAAGAAAGAATTTTTAAAGCTTAAATAGGGAAACATGATTGTATCTGAATACGAGCGGGAATTTCTTCGATTAAGCAAGTATGCCAGAAAATGGGTCCTGACTGAGGCTGATATGTGTAAACATTTTGAAGAGGGCTTAAATAAAGATATTAAGCTATTGATTAGAATTCTTGAAATAAGGACATTTGTGGTTTTGGTTGATCGAGCACACAAAGCTGAGGAATTATGTAAAAAAAAAGCAAGTAGAGGGAGAAGCTCGAATTTCTGGTAAAATATTTATAGGAAAATGTAACGCCTTAAAAATCCCGAAACCCAAAAATCCTAAAATCTCAAACTTTTTTTGTTTTCGGTTTTGATAAAAATTGTGTTTTATGTTCCTAGCCATGTGATAATTATAGTAGGTCTTAATTGAGGTTTGAGTTCGAACCTAGGGGTAAATGAAATTATAGTTTAATTATTAAAAGAACCTTGTTGGAAAGTAGTTGGGATTTTAAATAAAGATGGGGAAAAATGGCATCAAAAAGCCTTATGGAATAGTGGCTAAGTGACGCCACTTAGAATGTAGGGAGGTGGCTTTAGTGGCTAGCAAGGAGATCCAAGGTTCGGATCCTAGTTTAGTATTTTTAGAAGTTTAATTTTGGCCTTCTAGAAGATGGAAGTGGCATGAAGATGGACTCCAAGGGGAGTGATCAGAAGAGAAATTTGAGGAAAGGATCAAGGGGTTATCAAGGAGAAAAATGAGGGGATGAGAAGTGAGAAGCAAGTGGAGCCGAAATGGGAAATTGGGCTTGAGGAATTGGGCCACAAGGGTTATAAATAGGTGTCGAATTCAGAGGTATCAGGCTAATGCCGAAATCTTTTTTCACCTTGCTACCGAAAACCCTATTCTCTTCAAGATCCAAAAAGCCAAAAACCTTATTCTCTTCAAGATCCAAAAAGCCGAAAACCCTTGCTTCTTTCTTTCTTTTCTTGTGCCGATTCTCTATTCTTCCTTTGCTCAAATCTTTGATCCATTGTTATTTAGCCGATTTCTTCTTGATTCCCTTGGTGCTAGATAAACCTTGTTCATCATACCAAGTTGAAAGTCGAAAATCCGAATCTTCCAAGAGCCGAATACTCTTTGACCGAATCTAGTGTAAGTGTTTGCTCTTCCAGTCAGTTTTTGCTAAGGTATCAATTATTGTTCCTCACTTCTTCTAATCGGTTTTTGTGTAGGAATAGGTATCGAATTTTAGTTTTTGGATCCCTGTCGATTTGCTCTTCAAGTGAGAGACTTTGGTAAGTACTCTTAATCTTAGTTGGCCGAATGGTCATAGTTAAGGTAAGAGGACTTCTGTTGGGTACGAGTCACCTATTATCCTAGTTTTAATAGTTAAGATTGATGCAGATCTAGGAGTTGATCGTGGTTAGTGATTAAAGAAGGGGATGTTGTACTTGTCGCACAAGGTAAGGCGAAAGGTGATGTTTTAGTTTTAGTAAAAATATGTATTAAGCATGCGATTAATTGTATGATGATATCATTTGTAGGTTGGTGACTAAGGGAATCGCAACACACTTGCTTACCAGGTGTGTACATACACTGCACACACATTATGTATCAGCAAAAGCTGAAATACCGAAAAGCCGAAAGTTTGGCTTATGTAGTCTTGCGAGTGCGCGAACACTCATAAGGGGGAGACCGATAGGTTGCCAGAGGCCCAACGGGCGATTCCGTGGACTTGGGTTGTGATTTGGCCATATAGGCTGGAATGGGCTAAATAGGCCCGATGGGCTGTTGTGCCCATAATAGGCAAAAAGTGAATGTTGATGCTATGTGATACGAACTTGTATGTAAGCACGAATATGAATGTGACTGGGCCTAACGGGCCATATAAATGTGATTTGGGCCTAATGGGCCATATACAGGTGATTTGGGCCTAATGGGCCATATGAATATGATTGGGCTTAATGGGCCAGATACAGGTATGTGAAATTGTTTGGGCTTTGTAAGGGGTTTTAGGCCTAGTATATGATATCCACATAAGACTTAATTAATATATTGCGACCGTGGACAAGTCAAAGGGTCAAGGTGTGGCAACGGGTATATGCATGTCTAGGATTGGATCTAGGGAGAGCTTGGTACTTAAGCGGTCTTAATGACTCACCTCCTCTTTTCTAGAGTCCTACCTGGTGCATAATGTTCGATCATCTTATCTCATGGGACTCATTAACGGGCCAAGGTAAGTGAAAACCGTAATTAAGGGAAATTTACCGAAATGCCTCTAACGGCGAAAATGACCAAAATACCCCTCAGTGTTGAATGTACGTTTTATGGATGTTGTAACGCCCCGTACCCGAGACCGTTCCCAGAGTCGGACACGAGGGGTTCACAAACTAAATTCGCTTACTATCGCAGTCCATTTTAAAAATTTCCAGACGGCTGGCTAACTGTGTCGCTGTCACCTTAAAAATCATATCTTGAGTTTCACAACTCCAAAATCAGTTTCGTGATTTTTCCCTGAAACTAGACTCATATGTCCATCTACATATTGTTTTCTAGAATTTTTGGTCGGGCCAATTAGTACAGTTTATTAGTTAAATTCTCCCCTGTTACAGGGTGCGACTACACTGACCTTCATGCATTACAATTTGGATATCTCCCTGTACAGGGCTTCAATACTGATGCTGTTTCTTTCTATAGAAACTAGACTCAGAGAGGAATCTATACATATATGGCATGACTCCTAATTATCTCTGGTTAATTTATAAGGAATTACCAAAGTCGGAACAGGGAATCCAGAAACTGTTCTGGGCCTGTTTCGCGAAAACGTAATTATCTCTTAACATACCACTCATATTACCGTTTCGTTTCTTCCATATGAAAGTGGATTCATCACGGTTCATTTAAATAATTTATTCACTATTTAATTCCATTCCTACTATTTTTAGAGATTTTCCAAATCTACATCACTACTGCTGTCAGCATCTGCCTTTAAGGTAGACTTTACCTATTTCATAGTTTCCATGATTCAACTAGCCCTTTTAGCATAAATAGCACAAATTATGATAATGATTAACCATTCCCATGGCCAATCCTTGTTAAGCATATCCACACCTCTCAATAACCATATCCATACCAAATGATTATAACATTTTGCTCAAACATATATAAGCCATTTTCGCATGGCTATCCAAATTATACAAAACTGAAGGGTACATGACCAACAACAAAGGGTAGTCCTATACATGCCATTTTCAGAGTTCAACCAAAAGTGTACCAAAAGGGTTTTGATAGTGTGGGTGACTTTGACTTCAATAATCCCGAGTCCGATAGCTGACGAACCAAAATCTATAAAACAGAGATTCAAAGAACGGAGTAAGCATTTAATGCTTAGTAAGTTTTAAGCAAAACAAAGTGTTCTCAATCACTATCATTGGTCATTCATTTCAACTGTTCGATGAAGTTAATCTAGAGCTTCATCTCGATCTATAATATCATTAAACGCAACACTTGGCTGCCACATATATACTTTCAAATAATAATGACCTAGATGGTCAAATATTTCCAAAGCACATTCTTCATCGATTTTCAACTTTCAATAATCCTTTCCACTTGTTCATAATCACATCCATACTTTTAAGTATTTCAACATGACAAGTACTAAATTACCATAGGCACATAAAGAACCAACATATTCCTTATCACATATATGTAAGCTTACAAATCATAATCCTTACCTTGTACTGGCACATCTAGCTCAACCCAACCCATACTCAGATCATAAGGCTTTTGGGCAGAATATGCACTAATACATAAGAATATTTCATCGCATACTTTATTATACAAACATACCATTACCAATTAGATCATTCTCACATTTGGAGTTATAATATTAATCACATTTACCTACCTCTTTGATACTGATAATTCACCTCGAAATCACTCCACCGATGAGTAAGTAATACGTACCTGAACATCTTGAATACATAATACTTATTTGATGGTAACTTATTGCAGATACTCAATATCAAAGTCTTACTTGAATCCTAGCATTTAGCCGTCGGGTCTTTAAAGCTCGGATATAGTACGAGCACGAAGCCTACGGACATTAATCAGGATAATATTCTAGCATAAAGCCTGCGGGGTTTTAACCCGGATATAGTACTGTCACAATTGCCCTTCGGGACTTATCACATTTATACACTTCCACATCCATCACATTGGCCATTCGGCCTTATCACATATATACACTTTCACATTCATCACATTGGCCATTCGGCCTTATCTCATATATGCATGTTCACATTCATCACATTGGCCATTCGGCCTTATCACACATACACATGTTCACATTCATCACATTGGCCCTTCGGCCTTATCACACATACACATGTTCACATTCCTCACATTGGCCATTCGGCCTTATCTCATATATGCATGTTCACATTCATCACATTGGCCATTCGGCCTTATCACACATACACATGTTCACATTCATCACATTGGCCATTCGGCCTTATCACATATATATACACTTTCACATTCATCACATTGGCCATTCGGCCTTATCACATATATACACTTTCACATTCATCACATCGGCCGTTAGGCCTTATCACATATATATACACTTTCACATTCATCACATCGGCCATTAGGCCTTATCACATATATACACTTTCACATTCATCACATCGGCCATTACGCCTTATCACATATATATACACTTTCACATTCATCACATCGGCCATTAGGCCTTATCACATATATATACACTTTCACATTCATCACATTGGCCATTAGGCCTTATCACATATATACACTTTCACATTTATTCAAATATACTTCACATACCACATATACTATCATGTACAGACTTGGTCTTAGCCGAATCTACATCCATCACTTTCCAATGAATAATTCAATTTTACGCCATACTATCATTTCATATTCGAATACTCATAAGCTTACAATATCACGATTTAGAATTCAAGTATGGGTTTAATCAATAGCTTATGAGCAACTAAAACAAGTTTTATCCATGTTTACAACAAAATCACATATTCACTACGAGCTGTTTTCCTGAGCAATGGTTACTAAATTATTTATAACCGGAGCTACAAAACTCCAAATCACTTGCTGTTAATTTTTCCTGAATATAGACTCGTATATCTTCCATCCATAAAATTTCCAGAATTTTAGGTTTGGCTAATCAATACCAGATTTTTCTTAAGTTTCCCCTGTTTCACTGTTTGACTAATTTGACCACTCTTCACTACGAATCAAATTTCTCATTTTACAGAATTCAAATGTGTTGTATTTGATTTCATTTGAAACTAGACTCATTAAGGAGTCTAAGCATATAAATTTTATCTTATAACCATTTTTGTACAATATATAATGATTTTCTAAATACATAACAGGGGATTTCGGAGTCATTCTGACACCGTCTCACACAACTTTAAATATCTCTTTATAGGAAATTTCTTTGCTCACAAGGTCTCTTTTATAAGAAACTAGACTAATTAAGCCTTGATTACATATTTTATTCAGCCTATAATTCCACACCAACAATTTATAGTGATTTTCTAAAATCACGTTACTGCTGCTGTCCAAAGCAAATTATTACAATTTGCTCTTAAATTTCCAAGTCCAAACACATATGAACTTACCATTTGAGTTTAAGACATATCATGGCCACATCATATCTTATTAAATCAACTCATTATGTCCTATTATGATTGAATTTACTCAACGTTTAATCACTTAAAACTTACCTTGGATGTTGTCGAACGATTTTGGCGGCTATTCGACCACTTTTTCCTTCCCTTTATCGGATTTAGTTCCCCTTTGCTCTTGAGCTTAATTCAAACAAATTTAACTCATTAAAGTCTCATTTTGCTAGCTTATGGTCGAATATGACAAGGAGTTTGATAGGTCATATGGCCACCTTTTAGCATGCAAATGATATCAACACCAATCCACCTTGGCCGAATATCATCTCCATGACATAGTAAAGATTTGAACCATGGGCTATTTAGAACTCAAGCTAACTACTAAAACATGCATGCATCTCATGGAACATCATCAAACATACCTTAGTCTATCAAACCACCATAGCCGATTTCCTCAAAGCTCTTTTTCCTTCTTTTTCTTCCTCCTATTCGGCCAAGAACAACATGAGAGCTTTTCTCTTCTTTTTTTTTTCTTTTTTTTGGTCATGCATGAGAATGATGAACACATTTTTTTCTCTTTGTTTTCTTCCTTCAATTTCTTATTAGTTTATTGCCCATGCTTCTTATTTTATTCTTCCATTAACACAATATGTTTCATGACATGTTTTGCCCATGCTTCTTATTTTATTTTTCCATTAACACAACATGTTTCATGACATGTTTTGCCCATCATCCCTTGTCATGGCCGGCCACTAGTACTTAAATGGGGGGAAATTGACATGCAAGTCCACCGCTTTGATTACATGCACTATTAGGCCACTTGCATTTGCCTAGCACATTTCTAAATTTTCTCACATAAGTCCTATCAACTAAATTCACATGCAATTAACTAAATCGAAGCTTAAAACTTTCACACATTTATATTCACATATTTTAGGCAATAATTATCACATTCAAATAATTTGGTGACTCGGTCTAGCGGTCCCGAGACCGCTTTCCGACTAGGGTCACTTTAGGGGTGTCACAACTCTTCCCCCTTTAGGGATTTTCGTCCCCGAAAATTTCTACCGATGCATAGTTCAGGATAACGTCCTCTTATTGAATTATATTCATATAAACATTAGCTCATCGATAGCAATTGTAATTCATTATTGATTTCTCTTCGATCTATAAAATCATTTTCTTATCTTAAAACAAATACATAAACATTTCTACAAGTATGCACATATATCTCATTTTCTTGATTTCATAAGCAATAATCACTTAATTTAATTCACAAATGCATTTCAAACACATATTAAGCACATATTAACATGTATAATTCACATCATCAACCCACATATTTGTAACCCACATTTTCATTCATGTATAAGCTGTAACCTAACCGAAAGTACACATATACTCAAACATTCCAATAAATATCCTTTATAACTTTATCACATCTCAATATTCAACTTAACTCATTTCCAAAAGAAAATCAACTTCCACATACCTGAACATTGAATTCATTTAGCACATTTAATCACTGTTAACGATACCCGTTGAATCATTCGAAATCATTACGGATACTCATTAAGCACATATAGCTCTTACAATGCCATATCCTAGATATGGTCTTACATATGCTCACATATCGAGCCGATGCCATGTCCCAGACATGGTCTTACACACTATCTCAAATCAATGCCTTCGTCCCAGACGAGGTTTTACATGAATTCCACTTCACACACTTAGTGCCCACTGACCGATCTCCCACTCATAGTGCTCGATTAAAGGAATTCGCACACACACAGTGCCTCTAATCATTCACACACATAGTGCTCTTATTCATTCGTTATTACACATTGAAATGACTTAACCAAGTCTATAAACATCATGTATGTACACTTTTAAACATATCATCTCATTTAAATTTGAATTCGTATAGTAATGAATACTTAAACTTTGTTCAAATTACTGGCACGAAGCCTACTAGGCACGAAGGCCCGAATACACGTCACCAGCATGATTGCTCTTCGGGACCTAGCCCGGATATAACACCAGCACGAATGCTCTTCGGGGTTTAGCATGGATATATCACTAGCACGAATGCTCTTCGGAACTTAGCCCGGATACATCACTAGCATGAATGCTCTTCGGGACTTAGCCCGGTTATAGTAACTCGTACAAATGCCTTCGGGACTTAACCCGGATTTAGTAACTCGCACCAATGCCTTCGGGCTTAGCCCGGAATTAGTAACTCGCACAAATGCCTTCGGATCTTAGTCCGGATATGGTCACTTAGCACAAAGCCTTCGGGACTTAGCCCGGACATCATTCGAATAACCATGCACATTTAACAATAAATCATGACACATTCGTATTTCATTTTCATTAGCAAAACTCAAACACAAGACACTTATCACTCTTGCAATTTCGGCTCAATAGCCACACACAATGAGCATGATTTTGATTTGCTTAAAACATGATCTAATCAAATCATAATTTAAGCTCTATTACTCAAGAACTTACTTATGTTATACCCTTCTCAATATTGACACATCATAAGCATGTCTCAGTCCTCTCAATACCATCTGCTACAGCTCGATCGGGATCGGAATTCATTACAATAAATAAACACATTTTCAATTGTCAGAAATCACCACACTATCAAATATTCACATAATGGCATGTATAGCTAGACCCAAACGTATTACGGTAGTCCTAGAATCGACTAAACCGTACCTCTGATACCAATAAAATTGTAACGCCCCGTACCCGAGACCGTTTCCGGAGTCGGACACGAGGGGTTCACAGACTAAATTCGCTTACTATCGCAGTCCATTTTAAAAATTTCCAGACGGCTGGCTAACTGTGTCGCTGTCACCTTAAAAATCATATCTTGAGTTTCACAACTCGAAAATCAGTTTCGTGATTTTTCCCTGAAACTAGACTCATATGTCCATTTACATATTGTTTTCTAGAATTTTTGGTCGGACCAATTAGTACAGTTTATTAGTTAAAGTCTCCCCTGTTACAGGGTGCGACTACACTGACCTTCATGCATTACAATTTCGATATCTCCCTGTACAGGACTTCAATACTGATGCCGTTTGTTTCTATAGAAACTAGACTCAGAGAGGAATCTATACATATATGGCATGACTCCTAATTATCTATGGTGTATTTATAATGAATTTCCAAAGTCGGAACAGGGAATCCAGAAACTGTTCTGGCCCTGTTTCACGAAAACCTAATTATCTCTTAACATACCACTCATATGACCGTTTCGTTTCTTCCATATGAAAGTGGATTCATCAAGGTTCATTTAAATAATTTATTCACTATTTAATTCCATTCCTACTATTTTTAGTGATTTTCCAAATCTACATCACTGCTGCTGTCAGCATCTGCCTTTAAGGTAGACTTTACCTATTTCATAGTTTCCATGATTCAACTAGCCCTTTAGCATAAATAGCACAAATTATGATAATGATTAACCATTCCCATGGCCAATCCTTGTTAAGCATATCCACACCTCTCAATAACCATATCCATACCAAATGATTATAACATTTTGCTCAAACATATATAAGCCATTTTCGCATGGCTATCCAAAATTATACAAAACCGAAGGGTACATGACCAACAACAAAAGGGTAGTCCTATAAATGCCATTTTCAGAGTTCAACCAAAAGTGTACCAAAAGGGTTTTGATAATGTGGGCGACTTCGACTTCAATAATCCCGAGTCCGATAGCTGACGAACCAAAATCTATAAAACAGAGATTCAAAGAACGGAGTAAGCATTTAATGCTTAGTAAGTTTTAAGCAAAACAAAGTGTTCTCAATCACTATCATTGGTCATTCATTTCAACTGTTCGATGAAGTTAATCTAGAGCTTCATCTCGATCTATAATATCATTAAACGCAACACTTGGCTGCCACATATATACTTTCGAATAATAATGACCTAGATGGTCAAATATTTCCAAAGCACATTCTTCACCGATTTTCAACTTTCAATAATCCTTTCCACTTGTTCATAATCACATCCATACTTTTAAGTATTTCAACATGACAAGTACTAAATTACCATAGGCACATAAAGAACCAACATATTCCTTATCACATATATGTAAGCTTACAAATCATAATCCTTACCTTGTACTGGCACATCTAGCTCAACCCAACCCATACTCAGATCATAAGGCTTTTGGGCAGAATATGCACTAATACATAAGAATATTTCATCGCATACTTTATTATACAAACATACCATTACCAATTAGATCATTCTCACATTTGGAGTTATAATATTAATCACATTTACCTACCTCTTTGATACTGATAATTCACCTCGAAATCACTCCACCGATGAGTAAGTAATACGTACCTGAACATCTTGAATACATAATACTTATTTGATGGTAACTTATTGCAGATACTCAATATCAAAGTCTTACTTGAATCCTAGCATTTAGCCGTCGGGTCTTTAAAGCTCGGATATAGTACGAGCACGAAGCCTACGGACATTAATCAGGATAATATTCTCGCATAAAGCCTGCGGGGTTTTAACCCGGATATAGTACTGACACAATTGCCCTTCGGGACTTATCACATTTATACACTTCCACATCCATCACATTGGCCATTCGGCCTTATCACATATATACACTTTCACATTCATCACATTGGCCATTCGGCCTTATCTCATATATGCATGTTCACATTCATCACATTGGCCATTCGACCTTATCACACATACACATGTTCACATTCATCACATTGGCCATTCGGCCTTATCACATATATACACTTTCACATTCATCACATCGGCCATTAGGCGTTATCACATATATATACACTTTCACATTCATCACATCGGCCATTAGGCCTTATCACATATATACACTTTCACATTCATCACATCGGCCATTAGGCCTTATCACATATATACACTTTCACATTCATCACATTGGCCATTAGGCCTTATCACATATATATACACTTTCACATTCATCACATTGGCCATTAGGCCTTATCACATATATACACTTTCACATTTATTCAAATATACTTCACATACCACATATACTATCATGTACAGACTTGGTCTTGGCCGAATCTACATCCATCACTTTCCAATGAATAATTCAATTTTACGCCATACTATCATTTCATATTCGAATACTCATAAGCTTACAATATCACGATTTAGAATTCAAGTATGGGTTTAATCAATAGCTTTTGAGCGACTAAAACAAGTTTTATCCATGTTTACAACAAAATCACATATTCACTACGAGCTGTTTTCCTGAGCAATGGTCACTAAATTATTTATAACCGGAGCTACAAAACTCCAAATCACTTGCCGTTAATTTTTTCTGAATATATACTCGTATATCTTCCATCCATAAAATTTCCAAAATTTTAGGTTGGGCCAATCAATACCAGATTTTTCTTAAATTTTCCCCTGTTTCACTGTTTGACTAATCTGACCACTCTTCACTACGAATCAAATTTCTCATTTTACAGAATTCAAAATGTGTTGTATTTGATTTCATTTGAAGCTAGACTCATTAAGGAGTCTAAGCATTTAAATTTTATCTTATAACCATTTTTTTACAATTTATAATGATTTTCTAAATACAGAACAGGGGATTTCGGAGTCATTCTGACACCGTCTCACACAACTTTAAATATCTCTTTATATGAAATTTCTTTGCTCACAAGGTCTCTTTTATAAGAAACTAGACTAATTAAGCCTTGATTACATATTTTATTCAGCCTATAATTCCACACAAACAATTTATAGTGATTTTCTAAAATCACGTTACTGCTGCTGTCCAAAGCAAATTATTACAATTTGCTCTTAAATTTCCAAGTCCAAACACATATGAACTTACCATTTGAGTTTAAGACATATCATGGCCACATCATATCTTATTAAATCAACTCATTATGTCCTATTATGATTGAATTTACTCAATGTTTAATCACTTAAAACTTACCTCGGATGTTGTCGAACGATTTCGGCGGCTATTCGACCACTTTTTCCTTCCCTTTATCGGATTTAGTTCCCATTTGCTCTTGAGCTTAATTCAAACAAATTTAACTCATTAAAGTCTCATTTTGCTAGCTTATGGCCGAATATGACAAGGAGTTTGATAGGTCATATGGCCACCTTTTAGCATGCAAATGATATCAACACCAATCCACCTTGGCCGAATATCATCTCCATGACATAGTAAAGATTTGAACCATGGGCTAACTCAAGCTAACTACTAAAACATGCATGCATCTCATGGAACATCATCAAACATACCTTAGTCTATCAAACCACCATAGCCGATTTCCTCAAAGCTCTTTTTCCATCTTTTTCTTTCTCCTATTCGGCCAAGAACAACATGAGAGCTTTTCTCTTCTTCTTTTTTCTTTTTTTTTTGGTCATGCATGAGAATGATGAACACATTTTTTTCTCTTTGTTTTCTTCCTTCAATTTCTTATTAGTTTATTGCCCATGCTTCTTATTTTATTCTTCCATTAACACAACATGTTTCATGACATGTTTTGCCCATGCTTCTTATTTTATTTTTCCATTAACACAACATGTTTCATGACATGTTTTGCCCATCATCCCTTGTCATGGCCGGCCACTAGTACTTAAATGGGGGGAAATTGACATGCAAGTCCACGCTTTTGATTACATGCACTATTAGGCCACTTGCATTTGCCTAGCACATTTCTAAATTTTCTCACAAAAGTCCTATCAACTAAATTCACATGCAATTAACTAAATCGAAGCTTAAAACTGTCACACATTTATATTCACATATTTTAGGCAATAATTATCACATTCAAATAATTTGGTGACTCGGTCTAGCGGTCCCGAGACCGCTTTCTGACTAGGGTCACTTTAGGGGTGTCACAGATGTGACACGCATACATATGATGTTCTGCTAAGGTTGCATATGGGATGGGAATTATGGAACGGAGGAAGTATATGAGGATTGCATGGTTGCTTGACAATCGTGGATTCACCGACGGCTTTTAAAGCCCAATATGTTAATGAAGGTAGTTCCGTAACTGAGCTACCATGGTGTGTAGGCTGGGTGGGTCGATATTCATAACCCCACATGGTGTGATGGGGGACGGAGCTGGTGTGTAGTGGATGGATAATTTGGATGGGATTGCATTGCATGACTGATGAATGATGTTTTTTTTAATGCTTGTTTTTGCCAAGGGTTGTACACATTGAGTTTGCAAAAACTCACCCCCCCCTCTTTTATTTTATTTTCAGGTGATGTCAGTAGAAGGTTCAATGTTTGGAGGGACTCTGGGTGGCTGGCTAGCAAGATAATTCAGACTTGGTTTTTCTTAAGCATTTAATTTTTTATTTCTTTTTAAGTGTGTTCAGACCAGATTGTAATAAGGTTTTCATTGTGTTATTATTACTTGAATTATTTGGTTTATTATTTTTATGCGATGTAATTATAAGAAGTTGAACATGATTTCTTAAACTATAGTATGTTTTTCTACGCTTTCGCAACTCAATTTTTAAATGACATGTTTTCATAAAAACATATGCTTCAAACAAGTGATGTTAAGGAGTTTGTTTTTTTTTCTTTTTGTTAATTAAGGTTTCTTTTATTTTAAGAAGGGTTTTCAATGAAGACATGATTTTCGCTAAAACACTATAATGTGACACACCAGATTCAACCATAACGTCTGGACCGTGTTGGGGTGTTACATTTAGTGGTATCATAGCCCAGGTTGCAAAACTCGGGCTGTGAAGTGGGCCTTATTACTTGGTTTTTTTTGTGTTTTAATTTTTTTGATCGAATTACAATGTTTTTGGAAAAGGGGAAGTCTTACTGAGCGGCACACCAAGTCTCCAATGTCGAACCAAGTAAGTTCTTTTGTTCTTGAGCCTGTTTAAATTGCTATACAGTAGATAGTTAGAGGGCTACTTTAGACGATTATGTTAGAATGGAACTGAAGCTCGTAGGATCTTGAAACTGTAGAGGATTTACGAAAACAACTCTCTTTTTAAATGCTTTCATAAAACATCGGGTTAATTACTGAAACTAACTAAAACTTCATAAAACTTTTAATCCTGAGAATACGTGAATCGACGATGAGTGCTAGAAGAGGTGCGAGAGGCCGTGACCGAGGCCAGGAAAGTGTTAGGGCTGAATCCTCTGCATCAGGCCATATGCCCGATGTTGTAGTAGAAGAGGCTCCGGCTTCACCTGTGGCTGGGAATGGACAGTATGATCAAGCCGCAGGAGAAGATGCATTGTCCCAGGCAATGCTGAGGATTTTGGATAAGGTCGCTGGGCCCAATAATGGCAACAAAATTTGGGGGTCCATTCCAAAAAGACTTCGATCGAATGGGGCCGAGATCTTTAAGTGCGTGGATGGCGTGGCTCCTAATGTGGCAGAATATTGGTTGGAGGCCACTGAAAGGATAATAGAGGATTTGGACTGCACACCGGAACAAAAGCTGAAAGGAGCTGTGTCACTATTAAGGGAAGAAGCCTACCAGTGGTGGTTGACAGTGAAAGAGGGCACCCAACCGGAGTGGGTCACTTGGGAGTTCTTCAAAGCTGCTTTCCAAGAGAAGTATGTGGGTGCAAGCTATGTAGATGCTAGAAGGAAGGAGTTCATAAACCTGACCCAAGGAAACAAATCGGTGGCAAAGTATGAGGCGGAGTTTCTACGCCTTAGTAGTTATGCAAGAGTAATGGTGGAAACAAAGTATGAGCGTTGCGTTAGGTTTGAGGATGGACTTAGAGATGCCTTAGGGTACTGATAGCTCCACAAAGGGAGCGAGTTTTCTCAGAGTTGGTGGAGAAGGCAAAGATAGCGGAGGAGGTAAAGCGTACTGAGTTCTTAAATCGAGAAAAATAAAGGGGTAAGAGTAAAAGGGAGGCTGAGACTCTTGGTGTTGGACAAATGCCTAGGGTTAGGGCCAGAGTTAATGGGCCAGATAGAACAAGACCCCCTGCTGTTAATCCAGGGGTGCCACTTTGTGCTGATTGTGGGAAAAGTCATGTAGGCGGGTTTTGGAAGAGGACGGGAGCTTGTCTAGCTTGTGGATCTATGGAGCATAGGATCAGGAATTGCCCTAGAATGTCAGCTCAGGTGCTAGTCGTGGACCGAGGTTGTGTACAGCCACCGAGGGGTGGTCAACTACCGCCGAGAGGCCGTGATCAGGCCAAGGGTGGAAACGGTTTGGGTCATAGGGCACCAGGTAGAGGTGCTGGTCATGCTGAGGTGAGGCAGCCATCTTTGGTCTATGCAGCACGTCGTCAAGAGGATGGGGACGCTCCAAAGATGAATAATAGTATGTACTTACCCACAGTATGCTATTTACTAAGTTGGAATTAGAGTGTGCAGCAGAAATGTGGTGTGGTAGTCTATGTTAGTAGTTGGAAATTTCGAGGACAAAATTTCTTTTCGGGGGTAGAGTTGTAACGCCCCAAAAATCCCGAACCCAAAAATCCCGAAATCCTGAACTTTCTTTGTTTTCAGTTTGGATAAAAATTGTGTTTTATGTTCCTAGCCATGTGGTAATTTAGGAGGTTTTAATTAAGGTTTGAGTTCGAACCTAAGGGTAAATGAAATTATAGTTTAATTATTAAAAGGACCTTGTTGGCAAGTATTTGGGCTTTTAAATAAAGATGGGGAAAATGACATCAAAAAGCCTTATGGAAGAGTGGCTAAGTGACGCCACTTAGAGTGTAGGGAGGTGGCGTTAGTGGCTAGCAAGGAGATCCAAGGTTTGAATCCTAGTTTAGTATTTTTAGAAGTTTAATTTTGTTCTTCTAGAAGGATGGAAGTGGCGTGGAGATGGACTCCAAGGGGAGTGATTAGAAGAGAAATTTGAGGAAAGGATCAAGGGGTTATCAGGGACAAAAATGAGGGGATGAGAAGTGAGGAGAAAGTAGAGCCGAAATGGGAACTTGGGCTTGAGGATTTCGGCCATAAGGGTTATAAATAGGTGCCGAATGCAAGGGTATCAGGCTAATGCCAAAATCTTTTTTTCACCTTGCTACCGGAAACCCTATTCTCTTTAAGACCCAAAAAGCCGAAAACCCTTGCTTCCTTCTTTCTTTTCTTATGCCGATTCTCTATTCTTCCTTTGCTCAAGTCTTTGATCCATTGTTAGTTAGACAATTTCTTCTTTATTCCCTTGGTGCTAGATAAACCTTGTTCATTATACCAAGTTTGAAAGCTGAAAAGCTGAATCTTCCAACGGCCGAGTACTCTTTGACTGAATCTAGTGTAAGTGTTTGCTCTTCCAGTTAGTTTTTGCTAAGATATCGATTATTGTTCCTCACTTCTTCTAATTGATTTTTCAGTAGGAATAGGTATCAAATTTCAGTTTTTGGATCCCTGCCGATTTACTCTTCAGGTGAGAGACTTTGGTAAGTACTCTTAATCTTAGTTGGCTGAATGATCATAGTTAAGGTAAGAGAACTTGTGTTGGGTACGAATCACCTACTATTATGGTTTTAATAGATTGATACAGATCTAGGAGTTGATCGTGGTTAGTGATTAAAGAAAGGGTTGTTGTACTTGTCGCGCAAGGTAAGGTGAAAGGTGAGGTTTCAATTTTAGTAAAATATGTATTAAGCATGTGATTAATTGTAGGATGATATCGTTTGTAGGTTGGTGACTAAGAGAGTCGCAGCATGCTTGCTTACCAGGTGTGTACATACACTGCACACACATTATGTATCGGGAAAAGCCAAAATGCCGAAAAGCCCTAAGTTTGGCTACGGTAGAATTGCGAGTGCATGAACACTCGTAAGAGGGAGACCAATAGGTTGCCTGTGGCCCACGGGCGATTCCGTGGACTTGGGTTGTGATTTGGCCATATGGGCCGAAATGGGCTAAATGGGCCCAATGGGCTGTTGGGCCCATAATAGGCAAAAATTGAATGTTGATGCTATGTGATAGAAACTTGTATGTGAGCATGAATATGAATGTGACTGGGCCTAACGGGCCATATAAATGTGATTTGGGCCTAATGGGCCATTTACAGGTGATTTGGGCCTAATGGGCCATATGAATATGATTGGGCTTAATGGGCCAAATACAGGTATGTGAAATTGTTTGGGCTTTGTAAGGGTTTTGGACCTAGTATATGATATCCACATAAAACTTAATTAATATATTGCGACCGTGGACAAGTCAAAGGGTTAAGGTGTGGTAACGGGTATATGCATGTCTAGGATTGGATCTAGGGAGAGCTTGGTACTTAAGCAGTCTTAATGACTCACCTCCTCTTTTCTGGAATCCTACCTGGTGCATAGTGTTCGTTCATCTTATCTCACGGGACTCGTTAACGGGCCAAGGTAAGTGAAAACTGTAATTAAGGGAAATTTACTAAAATGCCCCTATGGGCAAAAATGACCAAAATACCCCTATGTTTTGAATATAAGTTTTATGAATGTGATACGCATACATATGATGTTCTGCTTAGGTTGCATATGGGGTGGGAATTATGGAACGGAGGAAGTATATGGGAATCGCATGGTTGCTTGACAATCGTGGATTCACCGATGGCTTTTAAAGCCCAATATGTAAATAAAGATAGTTCCACAATCGGGCTACCATGGTGTGTGGGCTGGGTGGGTCGATATCATATCCCCACATGGTGTGACGGGGGACGGAGCTAGTGTGTAGTGGATGGATAATTTGGATGGGATTGCATTACTTGATTGATGAATGATGCTTTTTTTTTTGAATGCTTGTTTTTTTCCGAGGGTTGTACACACTGAGTTTGCGAAAACTCACCCCCTCTTTTATTTTATTTTCAGGTGATGCTCAGTAGAAGGTTCGATGTTTGGATGGACTCTGGGTGGCAGGCTAGCAAAATAATTCGGACTTGGTTTTTTTTAAGCATTTAAGTTTTTATTTCTTTTTAAGTGTGCTCAGACCAGATTGTAATAAGGTTTTCATTGTGTTATTATTACTTGAATTATTTGGTTTATTATTTTTATGCGATGTAATTATTAGAAGTTGAACATGGTTTCTTAAACTATAGTATGTTTTTCTACGCTTCTGCAACTCAATTTTTAAATAACATGTTTTCATAAAAGCATATGCTTCAAACAAGTGATGTTAAGGATTTTGTTTTTTTTTTTTGTTAATTAAGGTTTCTTTTACTTTAAGAAGGGTTTTCAATGAAGACACGATTTTTGCTAAAACACTTCAACGTGACACACCAGATTCTACCATAGCGTCTGGCCCGGGTTTGGGGTGTTACAGAAATTCACATCCATATGCTTCAAAGAAATCATAAGAGTACCATGACCATTTTACACCTTTACGGGATATTCTGGGAAAGAGCGAGGCTCTCAACATTCTAACCCGAGATCTTCGTCTCTATCTATAACAAGTGTGGGAAGTGTCGGTAACCCCAAATCGAGGTGTAAACACTGTAATAAATTTTATTTTAGGGAGTGTCGTTTGAGAAGTGTAGCCTGTTACCGATGTGGTTCTCTTTATCATTTCCTTAAAGATTGCCTGGAAAGGATTGAAAAAGATACTGATCAAACTTCGAAGCCGAGTAATCCCACCTCAAGAGGTAGACCAACCCATCACCCTGGCAATGTCAATGGCAGCTGAGGTACTACAAGGGATTTAGCAATTAAACCTGAAGCACGAGCACCGGTAAGGACATATGCTATTCTTGTTAGAGAAGTTGCTTCTGCACCAGACGTTATTACTGGTACATTTTCTCTTCTTGATACTGATATTACTGCTTTGATTGATCTTGGATCCACACATTCATACATATGCACAAATTTAGTGTTTGTTAAGAATTTACCTGTTGAATTCACTGAATTTGTGGTTAAAGTTTCAAACCCCCTGGGCTAGTATGTTATGGTGGATAAAATTTGTAAAAACTTTTGGTTGATGGTAAAGGGTTAGTTCTTTTCAGCTAATATAATGTTGTTGCCCTTTGATGAATTTGAAGTGATTTTGGGAATAGATTGGCTAAGTCATCATGATGCAATGGTGAACTGTAAATCGAAATATATTGTATTCAAATGTCAGAATGGTAAATTACTCCATGTGGAATTTGATAAATTGAATGGGTTATCTAATGTGATTTCGGCAATATCAGCACCGAAATATATTAGAAAGGGATATTATGCATATCTTGCATATGTGTTAGATACTAAAGTATTTGAGTCGAAAATTCAATCAGTGCCGGTTGTTTGTGAATTTTCTGATGTATTTCCGAAAGAGTTACCTGGTTTACCACTGGTTAGAGCAGTAGAGTTCTCTATAGATCTTGTTCCGGGGACAACACTGATATCCAGAACACCCTACAAAATGACTCCTATTGAATTGAAAGAGTTGAAAGCACAGTTGCAAGAATTGACTGATAGAGGATTGGCTCAACCTAGCTTTTCACCTTGGGGTGCACAAGTTCTGTTTGCAAAGAAGAAAGATGGATCATTGAGATTGTGTATAGACTACAGACAATTGAACAAAGTCACAATAAAAAAACAAGTATCCACTGCCTCGAATTAATGATCTATTTGATCAGTTGAAAGGTGCCACAGTATTTTCAAAGCTTAATCTCCGTTCTAGCTATTATCAGCTACGGTTGAAGGAATCAGATGTTCCAAAGATAGCTTTCAGAACCAGGTATGGGTATTATGAGTTTCTTGTAATGCCATTTGGATTGATGAATACACCTGCAGTATTCATGGATTTGATGAACAGAATTTTTAGACTGTATCTAGACAGGTTAGTGGTGGTATTTATTGATGATATTTTGGTATATTCCCGAGATGAAAATGAGCATGCCGACCATTTGAGAATTATGTTGCAAACTTTGCGAGAGAAACAATTGTATGCAAAATTTAGTAAATGTGAATTTTGCTATAGGAAGTTGGTTTTCTTGGACATATTATATCTACTGAAGGTATCAGGGTGGATCCAAATAAAATTTTAGCCATTATTAATTGGAAGCCACCGAAAGACATGTCTGAAGTCAGAAGTTTTCTGGGACTAGTAGGGTATTATCAGAGATTTGTTAAAGGATTTTCAATGATAGCTTCTCTGATGACTCGATTGTTGCAAAAAGATGTGAAATTCGAGTAGTTTGATAAATGTCAGCAGAGTTTTGACTGATTGAAAGCTTTATTGACAAAAGCACCTATGTTGGTTCAACCTGAATCAAGTAAGGAATTTGTAATTTACAATGACTCGTCATTAAACGGTTTAGGTTGTATTGATGCAAGACGGTAAAGTAATAGCCTATGCTTCAACACAACTAAAACCACATGAAAGAAATTACCTGATACATGATCTGGAATTGGTAACCATTGTTTTTGCACTGAAAATTTGGTGACATTACCTATTTTGTGAAAAGTGTCACATATTCACCGATCATAAAAGTTTAAAGGATTTGATGTCACAGAAAGACTTGAACTTAAGACAGCGCAGGTGGCTTGAAGTATTGAAAGATTATGATCTTGTGTCTTTATTTGCCTTGTGAGCGATGAATATTCGGTTGTCATTATCAGATGATGGTTCAATTATAGCTAAGTTAAAAGCTAGACCAATATTTTTGCAGCAGATCTGTGAAGCTCAGAAGAGTGATGATAAATTACAAGTTAAACGAGAACAGTCTGAATTGAATCCTGATTTAGAATTTTAGATTGGTTCTAATGGTTGTTTGTTATTTAGAGGGGATATGTGTACCGAAGAACTCAGAATTTGTACAGAAGATTTTACATGAAGCTCATAATGGTAACATGTCTATTCATCCTGATAGTAATAAAATGTATAATGATCTGAAAAAGATGTACTGGTGGCTGGGAACGAAATGAGATATTTCTAAATTTGTATCTAAATGTTTTATATGTCAACAAGTAAAAGCTAAACACCAGGTGCCATCGGGATTATTACAGCCAGTTATGATTCCGGAATAGAAATGGGAAAGAATTACCATGGACTTTGTATCAGGATTACCCTTGCCTCCCGAAGAAGAAATATGCTATTTGGGTAATTTTTGACTGATTGACAAAGTCTGTACACTTTATTCCTGTGCATATGGATTTTTCCTTGGATAGATTGGCTAAATTTTATGTTTCTGAGATTGTTAAATTGCATGGAGTACGTGTCTCCAATATTTCAAATAGAGATCCTCGATTTACATCTCGATTTTGGAATAAGGTGCAAGAAGCTTTGGGTACACAGTTACATTTCAGTATCGCATTCCATCCTCAGACTGATGTACAATTTGAACATGTTAAATAAATTTTAGAAGATATGCTTCGGTGTTGTGTGCTTGAATTTGAAGGTAATTGGGAAAAGTTTCTGTCTTTACTTGAATTTGCCTATAATAATAGTAATCTGTCCAGCATTAAAATGACACCGTATGATGCTATGTATGGTTGTAAATGTAGAACTCCATTGTATTGGATAGAGCTCAATGAGAAAAAAATACATGGAGTTGACTTGAAACTGAAGAAAAGGTGAACGTGATTCAGGACAATTTGAAAGTAGCCTCGGATCGTCAAAAGGCTTATTCTTATCTTAAACAAAAAGAAATAGAGTTTTAAGTCAGCAACAAGGTATTCTTGAAAGTATCACCTTGGAAGAAAGTCCTTTGGTTTGGTCGCAAAGGAAAACTGAGACCACAGATCATTGGGCCATATGAAATAACAGAAAGAATCAGACCTGTTGCGTAACCATTAGCACTACCACAGAACTTGACAAAATTCATAATGTTTTTCATGTGTCTATTTTGCGTCGTTATTGGTCGGATCCTTCACATGTTATTTCTTCGATAGTAGTTGAAATTCAAAGCGATATGACTTACAGTGAGGAACCGATCAAAATCCTGGCGCGTGAAACAAAAGAGTTAAGAAATAAAAAGGTATCATTGGTAAAGGTTCTCTGGCAACAACGTGGTATTGAAGAAGCTACCTAGAAACTGGAGGATACCATGAAGAAGTAGTACCCAAGCCTCTTTACTGGTAAGATTTTCGAGGATGAAAATTCTTAAAGAGGTAAAAGTTGTAACAAACCATTTTTAGTGAAATCAGAACAGTGGTTTCGGGACCACAAATCCGAGCCAGAAAGAAAATTTATTTTATTATTATTGCATAGTTTACATTATGATTGGAATGTTATATGAAAATTTTGATAAGAAAATTTTATTGATTACGAAAAGGATCAAATTGCATAAAATGCAAAAGTAGAATTCTAGTAGCTAAAAGGATCAAATAGCTATGGAATTCAAAATAAGAGGTCCTTATATGGTAATTAGACCATTAAAAAAAGTTAGTAGATATTTTTGGTGATTCATCCATGAAAAAATTAGAAAAGGCTAAAGACTAAATTGGAAATCAAAATAATTAAAAGATGATAATAGAAAATATCATCTTATTTTTCATCATCTTCCCCAAAATTTGGATGGAAACCCTAGGTGAGAGAAAGGAAACTAATCAAGCTTAATTAGGTATGTTTTCTTGTCTCGTTTTTAGTAATTTTTATATTTTGAAATCAGAATAGCTTAATCTATTTATTTTGGGGATTAATTTGAAAAGTTATCAAAGTATGAAAATTTTTCCATGGATGAATTATCAAATTATGAAAATTTTTCCATGGATGAATATGCTGAAAATTTGAAGTTTATGGTAGAAAAATGGAAGGTTGTTAATACATAAACAACTTTTACAAAGAGAATTTTGATGAAATCATGATTTAGGGACTAAATTAAAAAATTGTAACATCCATGGGAAAATTCTGATTTTTATGAAATCCATGAGCTATTATTAAGACATGTAAAAATCGGTTAGGCTTGGAATAAGGATTAAATTGCATGAATTTCATTTTCCGAGCCTAGGGACAAATTTGACATTTATGAATAGTATAAGGCAAAATTGTAATTTTGCCTAGGATGCAAATTAAATCCAATTGATCATGAAAGGTGATAACTTGATGATTAATTTAATTTATATAGATCCGGACAACTCAAATTCGAAGTTAGATCGAGGAAAAGAAAAAGTTTCAAATTATTAGATTTTCATACACAAACAAGTGTTAAGGTAAGTTCGTGTAACCAAATTGTGTTTATTTATATACTTGAATTGTATGTGGTATGTGATTGTATGAATTATATAAATGGTCAAAATAAATGAAATAATCATATGCTCAATTATGTCCAAAAACTATTAAGCTCCATTTAAATAATGTAATTCGATGGATATATGTGATTTCCCATATTACATGTGGTCCTGCATATATTGCGGACAGAATATAGCTCAGAGGAGCAAATCTTGTTAAAGCCCTCTTGAGCATCCTGTTAAATAGTTCTTGCGAGCATCCTGATCGGTAGTGATCCTTGCATGTGTTGTGCACTACCACAGCTCTGTGTGAGCATCCTGTTACATGATTTGATCAGTTGTAATCCAACATATAATGCAGACATAAACGCAGCTCTACGTGAGTGTCCTGATATAGGCTCTTATCAGCTTCCTGACATGGCTCACTTGAACTCTCTGTTACTTTATCCTGTGCTCCCTCATATTAACTCTTCGGAGTTATCTATTAAGCTCTATGAGCTCCCTGAGTAAAACTCATATGAGTTTCCTGTTTAGTCTGGATAAGTGTCCTGTTACATGGCCCATCTGAGCATCCTGTTATATGGCTTGAGAGTGTGCTCTCTGATTATTTGCCCTAATGGGTGCCCCTAATTATGAGTTGACGACTTACTGTTTTGTACACTTTACATGTACTACCTGAGCTGAGTATCCATCAAAATTTCAATGATTCAACGGATAAATTGTTGAAATGAGAAATTATGAGATTAAATGAATTATATCTTAAATGTTCCTGAAATACCTAAAAGTGTAACATGATGAGCTCATCCATGTTTAATTGATGCATAAATGAAATATGTGACTAACTTGCTTACTTAAGTGTATGTGATTAGGCAAATTGCCAATTTTTTGGGAAGCATGTTATTATATAATTATTTTACTAAATGCGATTGGTAAGTTTAACTCCTGTTATACGAACTTACTAAGCATTAAATGCTTACTAGGTTTTATTTTTCCTATTTTATAGTTTTCAGAAGCTCGATAAGGTTGGAGAACAATCGGAGAATCATCACCCTATCCTCTAGCTTGTTTTGGTATAAAAAGTAACCTTATTTTGATATAATGGCATGTATAGGTTAGCTTGGCCTAGGTTGGCATGTGAATAGCTGTTTGTAACTTAGCCATTGGAATGGCTAAAAATATATATATTTTATTGGTATGTTATTATAAGGTTATATATCATGATTAACTTATATGTATGTAGTTTGGTTAAATTGAATTAGGGTAAAATATAAATCATTAGGAGAAGGTAAGTTTGATCATACGAATATGTGATAGTATTTCATACATGTTAATAATGTTTGCTTGATTTATATGACTTGAATTGGTTGGCAAATGTATGTAAATGTTAATGTAGGTTGAAGGTTAAATTTGGGTGAGAAATAAGGCTATGAAATGACTTTATTTTGTCCACACGGGCATGTGTCTTGACCATGTGTGACACATGGCCTGATACATAGGCAAGTGGTTTGGCCGTGTGTCCCCAGTATCTTAAATATTTAGAAACAGAATGTTCAGAATTGGGCACACGGGCAGAGACATAGGCGTGTGTCTCAGGCTTGTGTGACACATGGCCTAGAACATGAACGTGTGTCTTAGCTGTGTGAAACCTGCACCTAATTTGTGAAAATTAAATTGACCACACGGCCTAGTACTTAGGTGTGTGGCAGGTCGTGTGGCACAAGTCAGAGAGTTACACAGGTAAGGACACAGTTTGGGACACAGCTGTGTGCCTCACATCGAATGCCCACACGGCCTGAGACATGGGCATGTCATTTGGCCATGTGGCTACTCACACTGGCGTGTGACCCTTGTCTTAAAGAAGAAATTTTTATATTTTTGCGAAAAATTCTCTGAGATCCTGATTTATTCCGGACTTAATTCTAATGTTTAAATTGGGCCTTGAGGGTCCATCCAAGGGAAAATATGATTAGTTTCGGATATGAAAAATAAATGGCATGAATTACATGAAATTATTCTATAAACTCTGATAATGCTCCGTAACCCTGTTCCGGCGACGGATACAAGTTAGGGGTGTTACAATTCTCCTAGCAATTAGGCATGACAACTAAAGTCATAAATAAAATTTAGCATTCCAACTCAAAAACTCAACTTCCAGAAACATGTAGAACCTTTCAAAGGTTCTTCTAATGACCCCGAAAGTCAGTGGTTATAGAAACAATGGTTTTAGAACCCCGTTCTCCATTGATCAAGTCTGTAAATATTATTTAATAATATTTACAAGTTAACTATAATATTACATTGAACTTTGGTTTGACACATTAGTTAATTAGATAGTTAAGGTGCAAGTGTAACAACCCGATCTTAGTGGGATAAAGAATGGTGGTTTCAGAACCCCATAATCTGATAATCGAGACTGTAAATATTATTTAACTATTTTTATGAGTCAACCATAAATTTAAATTGAATTTATATATGATGAAATATCTAATTAGATAGTTAGTTAAGTATAAGTTGTTTGACCCTAACGTCAATGATTTTGGAAATTGAGGAATCGGGACCCGTTTCCGTAAGTCAAACATGTAAATATTTTAATTAAATATTTAAGGAGTTAAATTAGAAGTGAAATGAATTTCAGTCAGGCAATTTTTGTCGAATTAGTGTTTAATTACGGTATCAGGACTAAAACATAAAATTGTTAAAAGCTCAATCTTAAAGAATCTACAATTAGAACTTAGTGTTAAGGGATGATATGGAAAATATACCAAGAATACAAGTATATATGGTCAGTTAGCTAAACATTATATATGTTAATATTAAATAAAACATTATTTAATTATAAAATAAAATAAAATTTAATAATAATAATAAGGTGATATTATGGTGGAAAGAAAGAGAAAAAAACTTATTTCTCTTTACATTTCCACATTTTTGAATTAAAGAAGAAAATGGGAGAAGGACCAGCGGGTTGGTTTCCAAAATTTCCAAGCTTAATTTGGTTAGTCCAATTTAGTTATTTTCTTATAATTTTTATGTTTTTGAAATCCCAAGAACTCAAGCTAGCTGACCCATGCTGTATTTTTTGTTACTGTTAAAGTTTGTGAATGTTACCCTTGTTGAGTAATTAAAGTTTTAGGGACCAATTTGATAGATCTTAAGTTTAGTATTAAAAAAAGGACTAAATTGTAAAGTCAATTGATGATTTTGTGTAATAGGGATTAAATTGCAAAAAATTCAAAATTTGTGGCAGAAATGTAAAATATGAAGTTAAATTAGGCTTAGAGTGAAATCAGTATAAAAATTAGTCGTTTAATTTGATAGTTATCTTAGTACCGATTTTAGGGACTAAATTGCATAAAATGCAAAATTTGTATAAGTCTACAATTGAATATGAATGTGTTTGTAATTTCGTATGTTTTTGTTAATCCGTAGCTAACGTCAACCCAAATTTCTCGAAAAGGAAATAAAAGGTGAAGTTATCGACAAATAGCTCGGAGCTTATGGTTTGTGTTTCTATAACCCGAATCTTTTCAATTGTTACATTTATGGACTATGTTGCCCACTAATAAAATAAGGTAAGTTGGAAATGATAAAACGAGCTAAATTGAGTCTATTTGAATTAGTTGTTTTTTATAAGGACTAAATTGAATTGATTTGAAAATATGATATGTTGTTATAATTGGGAAATTGAATTTAGTTGATGATGATGCTGTCACATATGTGATTTAATGATTGGTTGATGAAATTATATTGTAGAACTGAGAAATTGAGTATAAACGAAATTGAAATAACGATGGATAGTGGATAACATATTTTAAGTTCAGAATTGTGGATTTGACATTGTACGATTTAATCAATTCGATTGAGATAGGGAAAAATGTGTATGCTACAACTATGATAGCTCGATTTAAGATAAGCAAATGGATTGAGTAATTAGGTGATGTATTAGGGTTTTTAGATTGAGATGTTAAAATGCATTATAAATTTTATAATAGGTTTTAATGTTCGATTGTGGGAATACCACTAAGTTATACTCAATGTACAATTTTATTTTTTATGTGTAGGTTAGGTACCTTACGTTTCAATCATCGTATCAGCATCCAGCGACAATCCCAAACTCAAGTTTTGGTGATTGATAGCACTAGAAAGAACATAGGTTTTCCTCCTTACTTATTGGTTAAATTGTTCCCTTTTAGTTATCATTAGCATATATTTTAGTATTTTCAGTGTAGTAAATTGCATTTTATAACTTTGTGAATCCTAGCCTATTTTATCCTTAATTTTGCTATCTTTTTGCTTTCATGTTGCTGCATGAGTTAATTCCAGATTGCGTCCAGAATTGTCGCCGCACCTGACAGCTATCTGGATAAGAAAAGAATGTGTGACCTTTCTCGACTGGTATAACCAACCTGTATGTACTAGGACAAAATGATTCTGAGGAAAGGACACATATCCTGTTGGAGGAGGACATAAAAGTTTGACGTGAAAGAAAAAAAAAAGGAGAGGAACGAAAGCTTTTTCTTTCTTCATCCAACCTTGAAGCTTGTGGCTATGGCAACTTAAGCCTCTCACGGGTGAGCCTGTGACAGCCCTAATGTGACCCTAGTCGGAAAGTGGTTTCGGGACCACAAAACCGAGTCATAAAAATAATTAATTGTTATATTCTATGCTTATCATGTGTGTACATGCATATGTGGAAGTTTCATTCCCTAATTTTGCCAATTGCATAAGGAATTATTAAATAGGGATCAACATGAGACATGGTGAAATATGATAGGCTAATTTTAAAGGGCTTATTAGTGCATGTCAACACAAGGGTGGACTTGCATGTCAAATTGCCCAATTCCCTTATAGTGGCCGGCCAAGATAGATTGATGATGGGCAATATATTTGTTTGAATTAGATATTATAATAAGAAATTGGGTTATTGGAGATAAAATAAATTAAAGAAAGGAATTAAAAAGGAAAAAGATGAATAAAATAAGGGAGGAAGAAGGAGTGTTCATCCTTTTCCTTGTTACAATTGCCGTGAGTAAAGAAAACAAAGGTGAAGGAAGGCTCATCTTTCATCTTCTTCATTTGCCAAAATTGAGAAAGGAAAGATTGAAAAAAGAAACCAAGGCATTCGGCCATGGCTATTTCAATGGAAAGGTATGCATTGTGATTTTTATTCTAATTGATATTGAGATTTAGTTGATATGGGTATAGTCTAGTTAACCCATGGCAAAATTCATGGATTCATTGTTGGGAGAAAAGAATGGAAGTTGCCGTATGTATGGGTATGTATGTACTTTGGAAAGGAGATTTTTGTGTCATTGAGTTCTTGTTGTTATGTGTGTATGTGCATGAGTATTCGGCCATGCTATAGAATTCATGTTGCAAAATGATTAATGCTTAATGTGATATATAATTGTACGTGTGAATGAACTTGAGAATATCTAAATTATTGGTTGGAGGTGCCGGATGTGGTCTTGGATGAGTTTTAAAGAATAAAAATTTAGGTGACTAGAGGTCAAGGACATTCAGTCAAAGGCTTGTGTGCTAGCAAAATCGGCCTAAATGTCGTTTTGATGTGTTGAATTGAGTAAGCTAGATGTTGGAACACATAAGGATTCGGCCTTCTAAAACAATAGAGATAATTGTATGAAAGGCTAAGATTAAGTAGTAAGGCCGAATAGGTTGTAGATAAGGCACTTGTGAGTTCTTGGCCAAGCAATTGACAAATTAAATTAGAGTTCTTGTGACGTATAATGTCAAGTCTAACTTGGTATATTCGGCCACCTAATTAAGTACATAGGTGGTGTTGAATTTAATCTTGCACATTCGGCCATATGGGGTAAAAATGGGTCAAGTGTTCATGAGATGAAATTTTGTGATTTGATGAATTATAGGTGATAGTATAGATATACATATTCGGCCATCACTTGGGAGCTTATGTGATGTTGAGTTTAAAATTTGCAAGGTGATTGCCGAATGTCCAAGTATGCATATGCATGTGTGATTAGATTATTGAAAGTATGGTAATTGCATAAGGTTATTAGCCGAATAGCTAAGAACATGAGGTAGCAAGATAAAAATTTTACCATGCCGTTCCGTATGTCATAAAATCATTAAAATGTGAATACCAATATATGTAGCAAAGCGGTTGAATGAGTTAATTTATTTGTTTAAGCTCAAGATCCTAAAGGAGAGGCGTCCAACAAGGGGAAATCGAAGGTCATCGAGTAGCCGACTTGGAATTATTTTACCCAACACAAGGTAAGTCATTAAGCATATAGTTGGTATTGATTTAAATTATCGTAATACCTATGCAATTGTGTTTAATGAGATGAAATGTATACAAATGTATATGTATGTAGAGATGAAATTGTCGAATGTAAAAAGGCAGCGAAGCGTATAGAGTGGTTGGTTTTCGGCACTAAGTGTGCGGGCAATAAGTGTTCACGGTTGTGAGATTGGCACTAAGTGTGCGGGCTTGAAATGCATGGCACTAAGTGTGCGAGTTTAAAGTACATGGCACTAAGTGTGCGTGGTTGATTATTAAGCACTATGTGTGCGAACCCACTATATATATATATTTTCTATCAATTATTTATATTAAGGGTGCGACCTTACCGAGTCAATTTCGGACAGCGGAAAGGGGTAAGTACCTTGAGTTCATGGCTAATAGGCGCTATGTTTATATTTGGAGTTGAGCTTGGTAAGTTTTGAACCTATGTGACAATTATAATTGAAGTCATGTGCATAAGGTTCATCGTGGAATAGGTGAAAGGTCATTTAGTTGTATGATTGTAACGAAAATAAAATGATGTATGAGATTGAACCAAAAGGTCTAAGGAACTATGGTATAGTTCGGTTTGGATGGAGTAATTAGCCTCGTTCCATTTTGTTTCCTCTTGTGATAATGTTATTAATGGATGGTAGTGCATTGCTTATGACTTACTGAGTTATATACTCATTCGGTGTTTGCTTGTCACCTATTTTAGGTTTCTTGGACTCGTCTTTTTTGCATGCTCAGACTGTCATCGAAGTCATGACACCGGCTAGCAACTTTTGGTACTTTCTTCTTAGTTGGTCTAGGAGAACATTTTGGCATGTATAGGCTATTATGTTTTGTTTGAAATTTGGCATGTAAACTTTTAGCCATGCGAAAATGGCATAAATGTTCGTTTGGATTTGGTTCTATGATGCTTGGTCACAAGTCTTGGTAATTCGGTTGTGGTTGAGTATTGGTTGAGGTCTACTCGATTATTACGCCATATGTCATGGCTAATTTATTTTCGGTGTTAAATTCATGATTTGGTAATAGTGTAGTGGGGAGATGCTCGGTGATGATTAGTCTTTGGCATGGCTAGTCATGGTCATAAATTGTGACATGTATGATGAATTATTAGTTAGATCAAGGAAAAATCACGAAATAGGCATAGTCTGCTTTAGTAACAAATGCTGACAGCAGCAGTATTGTGAGATTGAAAAATCACTAAAAATAGTAGAAACGGAATTAAATAATTAATAAATTAGGTAATCGAAGCTTGATGAGTCTATTTTTATATGGAAGAAACGAAACGACCATATGAACTTTATGTTAGGAGATAATTAAATTCTTGTGAAATAGTGCCAGAGCGATTTCTGGATCCCCTGTAATGACTTAGAAAATTCACCGTAAATTTTATCGAGATAATTAGAGGTCGTGCCTTATATGTACAGATTCATTATCGAGTCTAGTTTCATTAGAGACAAACGGCATAGGCATTTAAGACCTTTACAAGGAGACATTTAAATCGTAAGGTACAGAGGTCAGTGTAGTCGAACCTTGAAATAGGGGAAAATTTAACAAATAAAATGTACTAATTGGCCCAACTAAAAATTCTACAAAAATTCCACCATATAGATATATGAGTCTAGTTTTGTGGAAAATTCACAGAATTGGATTTCGAGTTTCAGAACTCAAAATATGATTTTTAAAGCTACCACGATACAGTAGCCAGCTTGCCTGGAACAAAAAAAATATAGGGGAAATAAATGAAGTAAGCCGGTAACACCTCGTGTTCGATTTCCGGTAACGGCCATAAGTTCGGGGTGTTACATCTTGATTGGTATCAGAGCTATGGTTTAGTCGGTTCTAGGACTACCATAGCACGTATGAGTCTAGCTATACATGCCTTAATGTTAGTGCTTAATAATGTGATGACTTCTGACGGTTAAAATTTTTGTTTTGATTAGTAAATGGAACCCGGGGTAGAGAGACCCTTAGCGGATGACGTTGAAAGTGTAGCGGCTGCTCCTGCACAAGGGACACCGCCTGTTGAACCTCAGTCATCTGCAAATAATCAAGATGAGGGGGCAAAACAAGCCTTCTTCACCATGATGAATGAGTGGGTCGCGCAATATGCCCGAACCAATCCGGCTGTCCAACCATTCCCGAATTTGAATAATCCACCCCAAGGGCCCGTAATGCCATCAGTTAATGATCCTGTGAGGCTGAGTAAACCACCTGTAGACTTGATTACGAAGCGCGGGGCTGAGGAGTTCAAGGCCATAGTTACTGATGATGCCGAAAGGGCCGAGTTCTGGCTTGATAACACCATTCGGGTGTTTGATGAACTGTCATGCACACCCGATGAATGTCTAAAGTGTGCTATATCCTTGTTGCGAGACTCAGCTTACTATTGGTGGAGGACTTTGATTTCCATAGTCCCAAACGAACGAGTTACTTGGGATTTCTTTCAAACGGAATTTCGAAAGAAATATATTAGTCAACGGTTCATCGATCAAAAGCGTAAGGAATTCTTGGAACTCAAGCAAGGTCGTATGATAGTATCTGAATACGAACATGAGTTCGTAAGACTCAGTCGGTATGTCCGGGAGTGTGTGGCTGATGAGGTTGCTATGTGCAAGAGATTTGAAAAAGGATTGAATGAAGATTTAAAGCTACTAGTGGGTATTTTGGAGATAAAAGAATTCGTAACACTAGTTGAACGAGCCTGCAAGGCGGAAGAACTTGGAAAGGAGAAGAAGAAGGCTGAATTTGAAGCTAGAGACTATCGTAAAAGATCGACGGGTAAAGCTCCGTCCTCAGCTGTAAAGAAGTTCAGGGAGGACACTAATAAATCGAGGACGACTGCGGGAATTTCCATTAGAGCACGACCATTGACGGACTCCCGAGCTACTTCGGTAGCTAGTGTGGGCAATAATCGTCAAGAGAAACCTGAATGCCCCCAATGTGGAAGACGACACATAGGTGAATGTTGGGGTAAGTCTACTAACAGGGCCTGTTACGGATGCGGTTCGAAGGACCACTTCATTAGAGATTGCACGGAGCTTGATGAGAAGAATAAGATGCAAGGTGCAAGACCTAGTGGAATGACAGCTAGAGGTAGACCACCGAGAATTTCAAGAGGTAGGGGTGGTAGTCAGAGAGGGACCTCTGATACGGCTGTTCGAACCGAGACCCGTACTCCTGCTAGAGCATATGCCATTCGCGCACGAGAGGAGGCATCCTCCCCTGACGTCATCACTGGTACTTTCACTCTCATTGATACTAATGTGATTGCATTGATCGACCCTGGCTCTACTCATTCATATGTATGTGAAACCTTAGCATCCGGTAAGACTCTACCTGTTGAGTCTACTGAGTTCGTAATTCGAGTGTCAAACCCTTTGGGTCAATACGTACTTGTTGATAAAGTGTGTAAGAGATGCCCTCTAATAATCTGAGAATCTTGTTTTCCGGCCGATTTGATGCTTTTGCCGTTTGACGAATTTGATGTTATTCTTGGTATGGATTGGTTGACCGTACATGATGCAGTGGTGAACTGTAAAAGAAAAACCATCGATTTGAGGAGTGCAAATGATGAGGTAGTCCGAGTTGAGTCTACCGATTTGAAGGGGGTGCCAGCGATAATATCTTCAATGACCGCTCAGAGATATGTGAAAAAGGGGTGTGAAACATACCTTGTGTATGTATTTGATAGCAAAGAGACGGAAAGGAAACTTTAATCAGTACCAGTGGTTTGTGAGTATTCAGATGTTTTTCCTGAGGAGTTACCGGGGTTGCCATCGGTTCGAGAGGTGGAATTCGGCATTGAGATTGTACCTGGTACCACGCCAATCTCAATAGCCCCGTATCGTATGGCACTAACGGAATTAAAGGAATTGAAAGTTCAATTGCAAGAATTGATGGATAGAGGTTTCGCTCGACCGAGTTTTTCTCCATGGGGCGCACCCGTATTGTTTGTGAGAAAGAAGGATGGAACCATGAGATTGTGCATCGACTATCGTCAGTTGAATAAAGTGACCATAAAGAATAAATACCCGTTGCCACGTATTGATGATTTGTTTGATCAATTAAAGGGAGCCTCAGTATTTTCTAAGATAGATTTGAGATCTGGTTATTATCAGTTGAGGGTTCCAGACTCGGACATACCCAAAACCGCTTTTAGAACGAGGTACGGTCACTACGAATTCTTAGTGATGCCATTTGGGCTCACTAATGCCCCTGCGGTATTTATGGACTTAATGAATCGAGTATTCAGGCCATACTTGGATCGATTTGTGGTTGTGTTTATTGATGATATTTTAGTTTATTCACAAGGTGAAGCTGAACATGCCGAGCATTTGAGACTAGTATTACAGATTTTACGAGACAAGCAGTTATAACCAAAATTCAGTAAATGTGAATTTTGGTTGAGAGAGGTTAGCTTTTGGGACACGTGGTGTCCGCATCGGGTGTCAAACTGGACCCTAACAAAATTTCAGCCATACTCGATTAGAAACCTCCAAGGAATGTTACTGAAGTTAGGAGCTTTTTGGGACTTGCCGGATACTACCGACGTTTTGTAAAGGGCTTTTCGATGATAGCTGCACCGTTGACAAAACTACTTCAAAAAGATGTTGAGTTCGAATGGTCAGAACACTGTTAGGAAAGTTTCGATCGACTAAAAACCTGTTTAACCGAGGCCCCAGTGCTAGTACAGCCAGAGTCCGGCAAGGAGTTTGTTATTTACAGTGATGCATCCTTGCTTGGGCTAGGTTGTGTGTTGATGCAAGAAGGTCGAGTATCTGATCCATGACCTTGAATTAGCAGCCATAGTGTTCGCCTTGAAAATATGGTGACATTACTTGTTTGGAGAGAGGTGTCATATTTATTCGGACCACAAGAGTCTTAAATATTTGATGACTCAAAGAGATCTAAATCTGCGACAAAGACGTTGGCTTGAGTTGTTGAAAGATTATGAACTTGTCATTGATTATCACCCGGGGAAGGCTAACGTGGTGGCCGATGCTTTGAGTCGTAAAGCACTGTTTGCTTTGAGAGCAATGGATGCTCACCTATCCGTTTCGCCTGATGAGGTGCTAGTAGTTGAATTAGAGGCCAAACCATTATTAATTCATCAAATACTTGAATCCCAGAAAGTCGACGCTGAATTGGTCGCTAAACGAGCTGAATGTGCCTCGAATGAGGAATCGGAGTTTCGGATTGACAACAATGATTGCTTGACGTTCAAGGGTCGATTATGTGTTCCAAGAAATTCGGAACTTATTTCGATGATTTTGAATGAGGCTCATAATGGCCGAATGTCTATCCACCCGGGTAGTACTAAAATGTACAACGATCTGAAACGTGACATTTCTGAATTTGTTTCAAGGTGTTTGATATGTTAACAAGTAAAAGCGGAACATCAAGTGCCATCGGGATTACTTCAGCCAATCATGATACCCGAATGGAAATGGGATCAAGTGACAATGGACTTTGTATCTGGGTTACCTTTGACTCAGAGTAAGAAAGACTCGGTCCGGGTTATTGTTGATAGATTGACCAAGTCTGCTCATTTTATCCCTGTCTGTACAGATTTTTCGCTCAATAAATTGGCAGAATTATACATCTCCCAAATTGTTCGATTGCATGGGGTACCTATTTCTATCGTGTCGGATAGAGACCCAAGATTTGCATCGCGATTTTGGAAGAAGTTACAAGAAGCGTTGGGTACTAAGATGCATTTTAGCACCGCATTTCATCCCCAGACTGATGGCCAATCTGAACGAATAATTCAGATACTCGAGGATATGTTGAGATGTTGCGTCTTAGAGTTTTATGGTTCATGGGAAAGATATTTGCCTTTGATTGAATTTGCTTATAACAATAGCTTTCAATCAAGCATTAAGATGGCACCTTACGAGGCTTTATACGGTCGCAAGTGCCGTACCCCATTATTTTCGACTGAACTTAGTGAAAGTAAAATCTTTGGGGTTGATTTGATTAAGGATGCTGAGCAGTATGTTCGAGTAATTCGTGAAAGTTTGAAAGCCGCTTCGGATCGTCAAAAGTCGTATGCGGATTTAAGGAGAAAAGACATTGAATATTAGGTTGGGGACAAGGTATTTCTCAAAGTTTCACCCTGGAAGAAGGTGCTTAGATTTGGCCGTAAGGGCAAATTGAGTCCGAGGTTCATCGGTCCGTATGAAGTATCCGAACGAGTTGGGCCAGTCGCATACCGGTTAATTTTACCCCCTGAGCTTGAAAAGATTCACAACATTTTCGATGTCTCGATGCTTCGATGATATAGGTCCGACCCATCGCACGTAATCACTCCATCTGAGATCGAGATTCAGCCTAACTTGAGTTATGAAGATGAACTGATTTAATGCGTGAAGTAAAAGAGTTGTGAAATAAGAAAATCCCATCAGTGAAGGTGTTGTGGCATAAACACGGGATTGAAGAAGCCACTTGGGAACTTGAGGAATCTATAAAGGATCGACATCCAAAATTGTTCACCGGTAAGATTTTCGGGGATGAAAATTTCTTATGTGGGGGAGAGTTGTGACAGCCCTAATGTGACCCTAGTCGGAAAGTGGTTTCGGGACCACAAAACCGAGTCATAAAAATAATTAATTGTTATATTCTATGCTTATCATGTGTGTACATGCATATGTGGAAGTTTCATTCCCTAATTTTGCCAATTGCATGAGGAATTATTAAATAGGGATCAACATGAGACATGGTGAAATATGATAGGCTAATTTTAAAGGGCTTATTAGTGCATGTCAACACAAGGGTGGACTTGCATGTCAAATTGCCCAATTCCCTTATAGTGGCCGGCAAAAATAGATTGATGATGGGCAATATATTTGTTTGAATTAGATATTATAATAAGAAATTGGGTTATTGGAGATAAAATAAATTAAAGAAATGAATTAAAAAGGAAAAAGATGAATAAAATAAGGGAGGAAGAAGGAGTGTTCATCCTTTTCCTTGTTACAATTGCCGTGAGTAAAGAAAACAAAGGTGAAGGAAGGCTCATCTTTCATCTTCTTCATTTGCCGAAATTGAGAAAGGAAAGATTGAAAAAAAGAAACCAAGGCATTCGGCCATGGCTATTTCAATGGAAAGGTATGCATTGTGATTTTTATTCTAATTGATATTGAGATTTAGTTGATATGGGTATAGTCTAGTTAACCCATGGAAAAATTCATGGATTCATTGTTGGGAGAAAAGAATGGAAGTTGCCGAATGTATGGGTATGTATGTACTTTGGAAAGGAGATTTTTGTGTCATTGAGTTCTTGTTGTTATGTGTGTATGTGCATGAGTATTCGGCCATGCTATAGAATTCATGTTGCAAAATGATTAATGCTTAATGTGATATATAATTGTACGTGTGAATGAACTTGAGAATATCTAAATTATTGGTTGGAGGTGCCGGATGTGGTCTTGGATGAGTTTTAAAGAATAAAAATTTAGGTGACTAGAGGTCAAGGACATTCAGTCAAAGGCTTGTGTGCTAGCAAAATCGGCCTAAATGTCATTTTGATGTGTTGAATTGAGTAAGCTAGATGTTGGAACACATAAGGATTCGGCCTTCTAAAACAATAGAGATAAGTGTATGAAAGGCTAAGATTAAGTAGTAAGGCCGAATAGGTTGTAGATAAGGCACTTGTGAGTTCTTGGCCAAGCAATTGACAAATTAAATTAGAGTTCTTGTGACATATAATGTCAAGTCTAACTTGGTATATTCGGCCACCTAATTAAGTACATAGGTGGTGTTGAATTTAATCTTGCACATTCGGCCATATGGGGTAAAAATGGGTCAAGTGTTCATGAGATGAAATTTTGTGATTTGATGAATTATAGGTGATAGTATAGATATACATATTCGGCCATCACTTGGGAGCTTATGTGATGTTGAGTTTAAAATTTGCAAGGTGATTGCCGAATGTCCAAGTATGCATATGCATGTGTGATTAGATTATTGAAAGTATGGTAATTGCATAAGGTTATTAGCCGAATAGCTAAGAACATAAGGTAGCAAGATAAAAATTTTACCATGCCGTTCCGTATGTCATAAAATCATTAAAATGTGAATACCAATATATGTAGCAAAGCGGTTGAATGAGTTAATTTATTTTTTAAGCTCAAGATCCTAAAGGAGAGGCGTCCAACAAGGGGAAATCGAAGGTCATTGAGTAGCCGACTTGGAATTATTTTACCCAACACAAGGTAAGTCATTAAGCATATAGTTGGTATTGATTTAAATGATCGTAATACCTATGCAATTGTGTTTAATGAGATGAAATGTATACAAATGTATATGTATGTAGAGATGAAATTGTCCAATGTAAAAAGGCAGTGAAGCGTATAGAGTGGTTGGTTTTCGGCACTAAGTGTGCGGGCAATAAGTGTTCACGGTTGTGAGATTGGCACTAAGTGTGCGAGTTTAAAGTACATGATACTAAGTGTGCGTGGTTGATTATTAAGCACTATGTGTGCGAACCCACTATATATATATATTTTCTATCAATTATTTATATTAAGGGTGCGACCTTACCGAGTCGATTTTGGACAGCGGAAAGGGGTAAGTACCTTGTGTTCATGGCTAATAGGCGCTATGTTTATATTTGGAGTTGAGCTTGGTAAGTTTTGAACCTATGTGACAATTATAATTGAAGTCACGTGCATAAGGTTCATCGTGGAATAGGTGAAAGGTCATTTAGTTGTATGATTGTAACGAAAATAAAATGATGTATGAGATTGAACCAAAAGGTCTAAGGAACTATGGTATAGTTCGGTTTGGATGGAGTAATTAGCCTCGTTCCATTTTGTTTCCTCTTGTGATAATGTTATTAATGGATGGTAGTGCATTGCTTATGACTTACTGAGTTATATACTCATTCGGTGTTTGCTTGTCACCTATTTTAGGTTTCTTGGACTCGTCTTTTTTGCGTGCTCAGACCGTCATCGAAGTCATCACACCGGCTAGCAACTTTTGGTACTTTCTTCTTAGTTGGTCTAGGAGAACATTTCGGCATGTATAGGCTATTATGTTTTGTTTGAAATTTGGCATGTAAACTTTTAGCCATGCGAAAATGGCATAAATGTTCGTTTGGATTTGGTTCTATGATGCTTGGTCACAAGTCTTGGTAATTCGGTTGTGGTTGAGTATTGGTTGAGGTCTACTCGATTATTACGCCATATGTCATGGCTAATTTATTTTCAGTGTTAAATTCATGATTTGGTAATAGTGTAGTGGGGAGATGCTCGGTGATGATTAGTCTTTGGCATGGCTAGTCATGGTCATAAATTGTGACATGTGTGATGAATTATTAGTTAGATCAAGGAAAAATCACGAAATAGGCATAGTCTGCTTTAGTAACAAATGCTGACAGCAGCAGTGTTGTGAGATTGAAAAATCACTAAAAATAGTAGAAATGGAATTAAATAATGAATAAATTAGGTAATCGAATCTTGATGAGTCTATTTTCATATGGAAGAAACGAAACAACCATATGAACTTTATGTTAGGAGATAATTAAATTCTTGTGAAACAGTGCCAGAGCGATTTCTGGATCCCCTATTATGACTTAGAAAATTCACCGTAAATTTTATCGAGATAATTAGAGGTTGTGCCTTATATGTACAGATTTGTTATCGAGTCTAGTTTCATTAGAGACAAACGGAATAGGCATTGAAGCCCTTTACAGGGAGACATTTAAATTGTAAGATACAGAGGTCAGTGTAGTCGAACCTTGAAATAGGGGAAACTTTAACAAATAAACTGTACTAATTGGCCCAACCAAAAATTCTACAAAAATTCCACCATATAGATATATGAGTCTAGTTTTGGGGAAAATTCACGGAATTGGATTTCGAGTTTCACAACTCAAAATATGATTTTTAAACGACCACGATACAGTAGCCAGCTTGCCTGGAACAAAAAAAAGATATATGGGGAAATAAATGAAGTAAGCCGGTACACCTCGTGTTCGATTTCCGGTAACGGCCATGAGTTTGGGGTGTTACAGAGCCAATGTGAACATTGATACAGATTAGCTTCTGACGAGGAGACTTTAGTGTGAGACAAGAGGGAATAGAGAGATTCAGTCGAGTTGTCTAGGAATAGTATTCTCCACTTGATTCTTTCTTATTTCTTTCTAAATGCCAGTGATTACTCTCTGTTTTCTATTTGTATGGAAGTACACATGAATTCTTGGTTAAATGTTTTTTTATTCAATCTTGTTTTTATTATTTAATGTTGGGGTTTGAATGTTTCTTAACACGGAAGTGTTATTGCAGTCACTGACACTGAAAAGTGCAGTGACAGTTCAAGCCAACAAGTATTTCAACGTAAGTTGAGTGAGGATTAGAGGAATTTAGTCCACTTGTTCTTAATGTGCCACTTCTGAGTCATAAATTTGCGTCAAATTAAAACCATTCGTATTTAATCATAAAGTACCTAATACGAGCCTACAAGGCCCAAAACATACTTTAGGAGTGGTTTGGGACTAAATCGAGCAGTTAGAAAATTTTTAAAAAACTTAAATTTTTTTTGCTAAGAACAGGGGTCACACACCCGTGTGGCTTGGGACATGCCTGTGTAGGTAGGCTGTGTGGTCACACACACATGTCTCTAACCTGTGTAACTCTCTGTTTTGCAATGCATGAACAAATTGAGATCACATGGCCAAGTCACATGCCCGTCTGCTAGGCAGTGTGGTTAATTAAGTTTTCATAAAATGGGTGTAGACTTCACACGCCCGAGACACATGCCTATGCTTGAGGCTGTGTCCCTCACACGGCTGAGACACATGCTCATGTCTCTGCTCGTGTGCTCAATTCTGAGCATTCTGTTTCTCAAAATTAAGATGTAAGAGACACACGGCCAGAACACAAGTCCATGGGGCGAACCATGCGTCACACATGGCCTAGACACACGTCCATGTGTCTACCCGTATGGACAAAATAAAGGCTATTCACCAAGCCATTTGTCACCCTCTTTTACACCTGTACATGTACAAGTTCAATGGCATAATCCATGGCATGTTTAAGCAACCAAAACATCCATAAACAACGCTAAATCATATCATTCATTACCAACACTTAACATATTTACTTTAGCATAATTTACCAAATCAATTCATACCAAACTCACATTCACAAGTTTCAACATGAATACTTTCATCATGCAAAATTCTACTTCGGTTTCCTAGCACACCCAAGGACCCATCTCATCCATTTCACAACAAGCCATTTAACCATAATAAACATATAGCAACCCATTACAAAACACAAAAACAAGAAGGCATTAACACATATACTTATATAAATGGGCTTACAACCATTTTAGCTAAAATAAGCCAATTACATGGCTAAATATCAAATCACCTTAAACAAATATAAGCCAATACATTTGGCCAAATCAAATGACACATATAACAAAAAGACCAAGTCTGTATACATGCTCAAAATGTTTTAAAATCATCAGTACCCAAAGGACAGTTTGATAGTGTGATGCGACTTCTGACGATCTCTAATCTCGAGCTAGCTTGGTGACACTATAAAACATTGAAAATAAAACGGAGTAAGCTATATAGTTTAGTAAGCTCGTATGAAGAAATAAGAAACCTTATCGTACATAAATCATGCAAGTAATGTATTATAAGATGACATAATTTACCCTAATTTCATGATCATAATTCACTTCCATCACAACCTACCTTAAATTTGTCATTTCACGAATTAATAATCATAAGCTTCGAGTACGTACCTGCACCATCTCGTAATGAATTTACACTTATTCTCATCTTTGACATACCCATGAACCACTAGGAATAATAATGTCAGATACTTGGGATCTTGCACACTAAGTGCCACATATGTAGCCAATGCTACCTCAATCTCATATCGCATAATTGCTCGTTCTCGAACTAATCAACAGGCCTGCTCACACAAGCTGTAAGTCAAGACGTAGCTACTCGGTGCTGCTCACACAAGCTGTCAAGTAACCGCAACATATGTCAGTATACTCAGCCATTGGTAGCACGTACGAGACCAGCACCTAGATCACATAATCACATAACACATGGTAACCCTAGTGACATGTCACTTGTATACTAATCTATTCCAAAGGTTCAAACGAGATTTCTTGCTTATCATACCTTCGTCAAACTCGTCCGTAGAGTTAAAATCGTCCACACAATCAATCATACAGTTCATGCAAATATTAAAGCATTTAAATAAAATTATATTAAAGCTTATTTAACATACAAAGTTACTTTGGTTACAAAAACGACAAAAGGGAGCTATTCGTCAATTACTTTGTTTTTCCCCCGATCTTGACCTGAACTTCGTTTTTCTTGATCTATAATACCAAATTTAACTTATTTAATTATCACATTGTTCAATTCAGCCCAAAAACACACAATGGAAAAATTTACATTTTTGCCCCTAACTTTTTGACATTTTACATTTAGTCCTTAGGCTCGTAAAATGAATTTCATTCAATTTCATCACAACCCAAGCCTAGCCGAACCTTACTAGTACTCATAACAACCCACATTTTGCATTTATTCAGATTTTTATACCCATTTTATAGACATTTACAATTAAGTCCCTATTTGGCGTTTTTATCAAAAATCACTTTGTAAATGTTGTTTAACTATCAACAAACATGCATATTCTACCATTAAACATCAAAATACACACCTATTCAACATGGGTAAAATTTTAGATTTTGATTTTCTTTCAAATTAGTCCTTGAAATAGCTAAATCAAGTTACAACAATCTCAAAAATATAAAAATCATCAAAAACGGGACAAGAACAGACTTAAAATCAAGCTTGAAAGTTGGCCAAACCTTAGCTATATCTTCCTTTGTGATTTTTGGCCATGGGGGGATGAAATTATGAACGCTTTTTATTTGTTAATTTTGTCTTTATTTATTAAATGACTAAAATACCCTTAATGCCTAACTTAAAATTTTACCTAGCCATATCCACTTTTGTCCATACTAAAATATAATGGTCTAAATACCATTTAAAGACCTCTAATTTAAGAATTCTTAGCAATTAGGCACCTTTAACATAGAGAACTCAAGTTTTGCACCTATTGCAATTTAGTCCTTCTAGTCAAATTGGACACTCAATTGATAAATTTTCTTAACAAGATTTTCACACAATCTTTCAAGCATACTGTAGACCTTAAAGAAATAATAAAATAAATATTTCTACTTTGAATTTGTGGTCCCAAAACCATTGTTCTGATTTGACCCAAAAACAGGCTGTTACATTTACTTCGACGTTGCCCCATGCACAAGATTCAACCAGAAACACAAATTGAGATTTTTTATAATGGGATGAATTCATATACAAGGAATCTTGTCGATGCATCAGCCAATGGACCTCTGCTGGATTGCACTTATAATGATGCTGTGAGAATTCTTGAGAGAATTGCTCAGAATGATTATTAATACCTTATCTCTAGAGCTGCATAAGGAAAAACTACTCCAGGAGTTATTGAATTGGTTGCAATAACTACACTAGTGCTCAAGTTTCTTCTCTCACAAACATGATTAAAAATATGCAAGGGACTAGTGTCGTTGTACCTATACAAGTCACTCAGTAAGTTGATGTTCCTACTTTTTATTGTGAGATTTGTATTGATAAACATAACTATGAAGCTTGTCCACAACATCTGCAACAATTATTATGGCAACAATTGTTATGGTAACTCTTACAACAACTCTGAATGCAGCCAACCGTTTTAGGGAACTTAGAATGCTGGACAAAATACTACAACATTCAAATATGGGAATACATCTACTTCGGGCAATTATAATCCAAGACAAGGGAATTACAATGAACAACAACAAAACTACAATCATCATACTCAAACGCATCCACATCAAGTCCAGACACATCCATACCAAAATTTGATGCAGTCACAACACTTTTCAATACCGAATCAACATGTTCAAGGACATCAGTAGCAACCGTACACTCAAGCTTCTACTTCTAACCCATTAGCAACTCTTGAGGAGTTAATGTAGGAGCATATTACTCACACGGAAGCTATCATACAAGTGAATTCATCTTTCATCCAAGTATTGGAGGCACAATTAGGAAACCTTGCTTCAAATCTGAATACTCGACCACCAGGCTCATTACCTAGTGACACGAAAAATCCCAGTCAGAGGGAGAAAGAACATTGTAAGGTTATCACTATTAGGAGTGGTAAACAAACTGGTGAAACATTTATAGACTCTATTGTAACATCTCAAGATACGGATGGAGTGATCACTGGTGAAAAGGTTGAATCTGTCAATGCATCAAACAAAGAAGTTCCAAAAATTGTCACTCATATACCTAATGTTTGACCTTCGAAACTGTCGACGCAATCAAAGGTGTCAACACAAGCAGATGTATCTCTACCTTCACCTTTCCCACAAAGATTCAAAAAGAATGAGCATAACAAGCAATATCAGCAGTTCTTGGACACACTGAAGCAACTACAGATCAACATTCCTTTAGTAGATGCTTTGATCACATGAAATCTACTGCAGTGACATTATAACTAGCCGATTGATCCTTGGCTCAACCTAAAGGGCAAATCAAAGATGTCTTAGTTCGTATGGATAAATTTGTTTTTTTGACTGATTTTATCATACTTGACTGTGAGGTAGACAAGGAGGTCCCCATAATCTTGGGACAACCATTTTTAGCCACTAGCTAAGCTCTTATTGATGTATACAAAGGTGAACTAACCATGCGACCTAATGGCGAGCAAGTCATCCTCAATGTTTTTGAATCTATTCAATGCAAGGACAAAGAAGAATGCCATACTATCAATGTGCTAGATGATCTAATTAAGCAAGAATTCAATGACCAAAGCACAGTACTTTCTGAAGAGTTTGCAGTGACATCTGATGTCGAGTCCTTAGACGATTGTATCAGCATGGTTAAAGCTAATAATCTTGAACTCAAGAATGGATGGCAGATTGAATCCTTAGACCTATCCAATAGAACAAGTCCCCTTAACACTGGATGTAACTCAAGAAGAGAAATTGGTCCATATTCTCAAGCAACATAAACAAGCTATTGCTTGGAGTATTCTCAATATTCAAGGTCTTAGTCGTTATTTTTGCATGCACAAGATCAAATTGGAAGATGAAAGCAAGCAATCGATTGAATAACAAAGAAGATTAAACAAGAAGATGAAAGAAGTTTTCAAAAAGGAAATCACAAAATGGCTTGATGCTGGAATTATTTACTCGATTTCTGATAGCAATTGGGTAAGTTTAGTGCAATGTGTACCTAAAAAACTGTGGTTCTCAACGATAAGGACAAATTAATTCCTACACGTATTCCCACGAGATGACTAGTTTGTATGGATTATTGCAAATTGAATGCGGCCACAAAGAATGATCACTTCCCACTTCTTTTCATTGACCAAATGTTGGATCGGCTTGCTGAAAAGGCCTATTATTGCTTTCTAGATAGCTATTCTAGGTATAATCAAATTGCTATTGCACCAGAGGATCAGGAGAAAACAACCTTCACTTGCCTCTTTGGTACCTTCGCTTTTCATCGTATGCCTTTCAGTCTTTATAACGCACTAGCCACATTTCAAAGGTTCATGATGGCAATATTCTCATATATGATCAAAGACTCTTTAGAGGTTTTTATGGATGATTTCTCAGTTTATAGGAATGATTTTGATCATTGTGCTGACAATCTGGATAAAGTGTTGAAGCGATGTGAGGACACACATCTTGTCTTGAATTGGGAAAAATGTCATTTCATGGAAACTGAAGGCATTGTGTTAGGCCATCACATCTCTGGTCAAGGCATTCAAGTATACAAAGCTAAGGAGGAAATCATTGAGAAATTATCTCCACCAACAAACATGGAAGGTATTCGCAGTTTTCTTAGACATGCGGGGTTTTACTGAAAGTTTATTTGAGATTTTTTTTGAAAATTGCAAAGCCCTTATTATTACACCCGTAACCCGTATCCGTCGTTGGGCTAGGGTTAAAGGCGTTACCAGACAAATCGGAAAATTTCATAAATAATTCACAAACATCATTCACATATAATCATACATCATTACAGAGTCCCTTACATTGGTCAACGTGACCTTAAACATGCTTTAGAAAGGGGTCGGGACTAAACCGAGCTCATACAAAATTTTTCAAAAACTTAAACATTTTTCAAAGTTATACAGGTCACATGCCCGTGTGAACAGGCCATGTGCCTCACACGGCTTTAGACACGCCCATGTGTCTAGGCCGTGTGAAAATTAGGGAGGCTATTGACTTGGCCACACGGCTGACCACACGCCCAAGTGTCTAGTCCATGGTCAAAACTGACTTGGCCATACGGCCTAGCACACGCCCGTGTGAGCGACTGTGTGGTCTTCCCAGGCTCATTTTGAAATGGCCCTCGAGCAACACGGTTGAGACATACGCCCGCGTGGGCAAAAATATGCCATTTACAAGGCCAATTTTCCACCCATTAAGGGTCCTCCCTACAAGCATCAAAACCACAACATTTTATACCAAATTCTCAACCATTTCACAACCAAATCATACACCATTCATGTCATTACATTATCAACAAATTCTATTCTCAATTTACCAACCAAATCATACCAAATCTAAACAAAAATTATACCAAAGCATATGTTTCAATACTTCAAATTCTCATCATTCAATCTCATGACCAAAACTTACCACTTTCTCAATTATACATACACCAATACTTACCAAAATGACCAATTTCTATAGCCATTCAAAACACATCATATTGATCATATTGCATCACATATTTCATACCAAGAACTCATTCATATACACAACCATAAACAAGCCAAATCACATGGCTAGTCATATACATTATATAACATATCCAAATACTTCTATCCTATACATGCCATACTTTTATATTCACAATGTCAAAAGGTACCAAAATAAGGTTTGATAGTCTGGTGACAATCCTCGACTATCCCTGAGCTTTCGATAGCTTTTATATCTATAAAACAATGCAAACGCTGACAAAATAAGTTTTCAAAAGCTTAGAAAGCCATATACAAATAAACTTAACATTCAAAACATGAAAGTATCATCAAATTACATATACTCCATGGCCAAATACTATCTCAAATCACATAGTTCATATACATTTAAACATATTCTCAATTCATTTACACATATAGCATATTTTCTCATACTTATAACATATATCATCACTTATGCATATACTTACCGTTATTTCTCAAACATAGTATACATTTCAAACGTACTTGAATCAGATACACATCTCACATAATAAATCATTTCTCGGAATGCCCGTTGAACCGTTCGAAATCATTAGGATACGCGGATAGCTCGAAAAGCTCATACAATGCCAACGGTTTCAGACGTGGTCTTACATGTAATCAAATATTCACGCTATTGTCCTAGACAAGGTCTTACATGAAATTAAATACGATGCCAACGTCCTAGGCGTGGTCTTACACATAAATTATAAGTCGATGCCAACATCCCAAACATGGTCTTACATGTAAATCATAAGTCGATGCAACGTCGTAGACGTGGTCTTACACAAAAACACATATCGGATCCTATGACATGACATATGTATCCTAACTTTTCCTATGGTTCATACGGGGCTTTTCAAATGTCAGAACTTTGTCGATACTTTCTCAGATGTCTCATTTTTTGTAACACCCCTATCCCGTAACCGTCGCCGGAATAGGTAAGGGGCATTACTGGACTTGTAACTCATGTCAGAACAGTAAAATTTTGAACTTTTTCTTTAAATAAAGATCATTCATTTAAATAAGTACTAAGCACAGCCAGGGATAAAATTTAAACTTCTCTAAGTAAACATTCAAAAGATGCCATTTTCGCATGGCTTATATACATTAACCAAAAATATTCTTCCGCCACTAGTCTATTCTATACATGCCATAAGAAAATCCAAAACTTAGCAGTACCAAACAATGGATAGTGATAGTGTGACTAGTTGCTGATGATCCCCGAGCCTGTAGCTTCCAAATGAGATCTATAAAACAGAGGAAACAGAGTAAAAGGAGTAAGCATTACAATGCTTAGTAAGTTTTAAGCAGTGTCAACAGATAACAATCAAATTATAACATAGTTATTCGTATTTTTATTTCACTCTTCCTTCGGGCATACCATCCCTTTACCGAATATGCACATCTCATAATATACAATAGGCAAATAAACTTTCACATAAAAGTGAGCTCATGTGACATAGATATATCGTATGATTTCACATAACCTCTCACACTGATCCGATGTCACATAATCATAGGAATAGTCTCATAGATTGCTCTCGTATGCATCACATAACTACCTTATGATTTAGTGCAAATCAAGCTCACATATAAACTTGGAGTACATACCTGTTTAACCTTTCGCATTGAATATATTTATAAGCAATTCTTATTACGAAGTCTTATAGCTTTAACCTCTACTCGGATTATCGGTAAGACCTTTAGCTCAGACGAAATCTCCACACGAAGTTATCGGGTCTTACCCAGACAAAATCTCCACACGTAGTCATCGGGTCTTTAGAGCTCGGATATAGTACGAGCACGAAGCTCACGGACATTAATCAGTGATAATATTCTTGCATAAAGCCTGCGGGGTTTTAACCCGGATATAGTACTGACACAAATGCCCTTCGGGACTTATCACATTTATACACTTTCACATCCATCACGTTGGCCACTCGGCCCTGTCACATATATACACTTTCACATTCATCACATCGGCCATTAGGCCTTATCACATATATACTTTCACATTCATCACATCGGCCATTAGGCCTTATCACATATATATACACTTTCACATTCATCACATCGGCTATTAGACCTTATCACATATATACACTTTCACATTCATCACATCGGCCATTAGGCCTTATCACATATATACACTTTCACATTCATCACATCGGCTATTAGGCCTTATCACATATATACACTTTCACATTCATCACATCGGCCATTAGGCCTTATCACATATATATACACTTTCACATTCATCACATCGGCTATTAGGCCTTATCACATATATACGCTTTCACATTCATCACATCGGCCATTAGGCCTTATCAGATATATACGCTTTCACATTCATCACATCGGCCACATCACATCGGCCATTAGGCCTTATCACATATATACACTTTCACATTCATCACATCGGCTATTAGGCCTTATCACATATATACACTTTCACATTCATCACATCGGCCATTAGGCCTTATCACATATATACACTTTCACATTCATCACATTGGCTATTAGGCCTTATCACATATATACACTTTCACATTCTTCACATCGGCCATTAGGCCTTATCACATATATACACTTTCACATTCATCACATCGGCCATTAGGCCTTACATTCATCACATCGGCCATTAGGCCTTATCACATATATATACACTTTCACATTCATCACATCGGCCATTAGGCCTTATCACATATATACACTTTCACATTTACTCAAATATACTTCACATACCACATATACTATCATGTACAGACTTGGTCTTGGCCGAATCTACATCCATCACTTTCCAATGAATAATTCAATTTTACGCCATACTATCATTTCATATTCGAATACTCATAAGCTTACAATATCATGATTTAGAATTCAAGTATGGGTTTAATCAATAGCTTATGAGCAACTAAAACAAGTTTTATCCATGTTTAAAACAAAATCACATATTCACTACGAGCTATTTTCCTGAGCAATGGTCACTAAATTATTTATAACCGGAGCTACAAAACTGCAAATCACTTGCCGTTAATTTTTCCTGAATATAGACTCGTATATCTTCCATCCATAAAATTTCCAGAATTTTAGGTTTCGCCAATCAATACCAGATTTTTCTTAAAGTTTCCCCTATTTCACTGTTTGACTATTCTGACCACTCTTCACTACAAATCAAATTTCTCATTGTACAAAATTCAAAATATGTTCTTGTTTATTTCATTTGAAACTAGACTCACTAAGGAATATAGAATATAAATTTTGTCTTTTAAAATTTTTTTTACAATTTATAATGATTTTCTAAAAACAGAACAGAGGATTATAGTGTCATTCTGCACTGTCTCACACAACTTTAAATATCTCATTATCGGAAATTAATTTTCTTACACGGTTTCTTTATAAGAAACTAGACTCATTAAGCTTTAATTTCATAATTTATTCAGCCTCTAATTCAACTCCAACAATTTATGGTGATTTTCTAAATTCATATTACTGCTGCTGTCCTAAGCAGATTTATCACAAATTTACTCTTCTGACATATCCTTTTAGCACTTCATAATATCATATCCATTTGGCAACAATATCATATCAATAACTTACCTATACTTCATAATAGCCATTAGGCTATATGCATAAAAATTTACAATAGAGTTATGATTCTTTTAATATGTGCTTAACATATCATACTCAATCACATTATAGGCTTTAATACTTAAAACTTACCTCGATCGCTAATGTACATCAATTCTGACTATTCGACCAATTTCCCTTTTTCCACGATCCGACTTTGTTTCCTTGAGTTCTTGAGCTAATGAACCAAATTTAAACTTATCACATCACTATTGTGTAAAACCACATTCGATTATATTATAATTCGGTTAGCAAGAAATACACTTATTCCTTATAACATTTAGCTTCAATTTCTAAAATAATTAACTAAAGCCGAAATACCATGTAAGGGTTCCAAATATGTAGCATTTGTCTTACTTCTCATCATGGCCGAATACTAACCATGCCTTAAGCTCTTTCTCTTTCCATTTTTTAGTACTTTATAACTCATCTAACAACTATTTCAAAGCTAAAACTCCAACATCCAAAATTTAACACATAAAATCCTCAATTATTACATGGTTCTATTAATTGTAAGCTCTATTTCAATATTTAAGCATGAATTACAAATTTTGGACATCATTTCATAATTCCAAGCAAGTTGCCAAAATGCAACCTTACTAAATTTTCATGGATTCAAATCATGGATTCAATATACCATTACCATGAAATCAACAACCAAAAATTCATAGACAATTTAGGAAAATCACATTACAAATCTCAAATTCAAGCAAAGACCATGGCCGAAATGCACATATAACCACATAACAAAAAAATATTGAACCTTTGGTTGCCTAACTAGCTTAACATCCATCCCAAAAACATCAAATTTCCATCAAATTTTAATCAAGAAACTCACCTCATGAAGAATATCAAAGTGCCGAATGGTTTTAGACTTTTCTCCCCTCTCTTATTTGATTTTTGGCTAAAAAGAACACAAAAGAGCTACCTTGTTCTTTTCACCAAATTCTTTTATTATTTAATTCACCATTATAATAACATTCCACTAAGCTTTATTTTACAATTAAAATACAAAAAAAACAATAATTCCATTCAAAGCATGGCCGGCCACTAACCTTAGAAAATGGATATTTGACATGCAACTCCATTTATTTTATTACTAACTTTATTTTATTGTTTCCTCCCATGATGCACCAACACAACATGTCTATGACATGTTTTTAGCCATAACATCTTGTCCACCCATGCTCATGGCCGGCCACTACATATTAGGGGGGGAAATTGACATGCAAGTCCTCCCTTTTGATTACATGCACTATTAGGTCCTTGTAGATTAGCCTATCACATTTCAAAAATGTCACCCATAAGTCCTTTTGACTAAATTCACATGCAATTTACTAAATCGAAGCCTAAAACTTTCACACCTTCATAATCACATATTTTAGACAATAAATATCACATTCAAATAATTTGGTGACCCGGTTTAGCGGTCCCGAAACCGCTTTCCGACTAGGGTCATTTTAGGGCTGTCACATTTTTTTCTCAACTCATATATTCATTCATCATAGTTCAATAGCATATAATTGATAGTAATTCAATTCATAACACATTTATTTGTATATAGACTTACCTCGTATGGATTCGGATAGACAGAATCAACTATTAGATGACTTTCGACTTTCCCCGATCTAATTCTATTTTCTTTAATTCTTGATCTATATAATTCAAATTTAACTATTTTACTCACCAAATCATTCAAATCAATCCACAAACACACATTTAGGGCATTTTACAAATTAGCCCTCATATTATTTTGACAATTTAGTCCCTAATCACAAAAATCACAAAATACACAAAATTTGCATATACTTATGCTTAGCCGAATATTCATAGCACTCATACAAGTCCACATATTTCATTTATTTCACATTTTAGTCCCTTAATTTACAAATTTCACAATTTAGTCCAAATTACTCAAATTCATCAAAAATTCAAATACAAAATATATCAACCCAACACATATCTTTCAATTTCTATCAACTAACTTCGCAAAGCTCACAATTTCATCAATGGAATATTTTAAAATCATCATCAAAATCAGAAATTTAGGCATCGGCTTTATAGAATATCAAGCAACGATCACAAAAACGTAGAAATTATCGAAAACGGATCAAAACACATACTTAATCAAGCAAAACCTTAGTCGAACCCTAACTCAATCTTTTTCTTTCTTATTTCTTTGATTTTCGGCAAGCATGGATGAATATAATGGCTAATTTTAATATTTCTTTTATTTAACACATTAATACACCATTTACCATTATACCCTTAGTTAATTCACATTTAAACCATTAACATACAAGGCCATTAATGTCCACCCAAACTTCCAATGGTCAAATAACAAGATAAGGACCTCTCATTTAAAAAGACATAACAAATAGGCACTTTAACAATTAGAAGGCCACTTTTACAATTTACGCGATTAGGTCCTTTTATCAAATTAAACACACAAATGATCGAATTTTCATATGAAACTTTCACACATGTCAATTCACATATTTTAAGCACAAAAAATAATATTTAAATACTTTTTTGACTCAGATTTGAGGTTTCGAAACCACTATTCTGAGTAAGGACTAAATCAAACTGTTACACTCATGCTCATTGCTAGAACAGAATCAAAAATTCTTTTTTGACAATGCATGTGTGAATGCCTTTATTCAGTTAAAAAAGCAGCTAGTGAATGCACCCATTGTCGCTGCACTAGATTGGTCTCAAACTTTTGATGTTATGTGTGATGCAAGCGACTTTGCTGTGGGTGCGATTCTAGGACAATGAAAGGGAAAATATTTCACGCCATTTATTATGCTAGCAAAACTCTTACAGAGGCTCAATTCAATTATACCACCACAAAGAAAGAATTGCTGGCTGTAGTCTTTTCTTTCAATAAGTTTTGTTCCTATCTTGTCGGTGCAAAGGTTACTGAATTTACTGATCGCTTGACGTTGAGATATCTCTTTGCGAAAAAAGTTGTCAGACCAAAACTAATACGTTGGATATTACTATTGCAAGAATTTGACATTGAGATAAAAGACCATAAGGGTTCAGAGAATCAAGTTGCAGACCATCTGTCTCGATTAGAACTTGGCAGCAAAGACGAAAACACACTTCAAATTGTCAATGTATTCCCAGATGAGTAGTTATTTAATGTAGATGCAACTCTTTGGTATGTTTATTTTGTTAATTATCTAGTGTGTGGAAAACTCCCATTAGGTGTCACAGGCCATTAAAAAAAGATTTCTTCGTGACGTAATGAAGTATCATTGGAACGAGCCGTATTTATTCAAGGTATGCAATGACAACATCATTCGACATTGTGTTCCGAAAGAGGAGATGATTTCAATCCTGAACCATTGTCATGTTGCTCCTTGTGGATGTCATTTCGATGGTATGAGAACTACTTCTAAAGTTCTGCAATCAAGATTCTACTAGCCATGATTATTTAAAGATGCCCATAATTTTGTGAATTAATGCGATAGTTGTCAGCGCACCGATTTTATATCCTGACGCAATGAAATATTGTATCAGCCAATTATATAGGTTAAATTATTTGATGTTTAGGGTATGGATTTTATGGAACCATTTCCATGTTTATTTGGAAATATTTATATATTAGTAGCTGTTGACTATGTCTCGAAGTGGGTTGAAGCTGCTGCAGTCCCAAAGGATGATGCAAAGATAGTGCTAAAACTTTTTCACGAGCATATACTCACCCACTTCGGCACATCAAAGGTATTGATTAGTGATCAGGGTACACACTTTCATTGCAACCAAGTGGCAACCGCACTAAAGAGATATGAAGTTAATCATAGAATGGCTACTACTTATCATCTGCAAAACTAATGGACAAGCCAAAGTATCGAATCGACAAATTAAGAACATTCTTGAGAAGGTTGTAAACCCTTCGAGGAAAGATTGGCCTTTCAGATTGGATGACACTTTATGGGCATTGCGGACAGTATACAAAACTCCATTAGGGATGTCACCATATCAATTGGTTTTTAAGAAAGCATGTCACTTGCCAGTTGAACTGGAACACAAAGCAATGTGGACAATTAAACAAGTGAACATAAACTATGAAGCGACTGGAAAGAAAAGGCTATTGGATATCACTAAACTAGAGGAGATTAAGATAAATGCCTATGAAAATGCTATGATTTATAAGGAAAAGACCAAATGATGGTATGACAAGATTATTTTACAATGAAAATCTATCGTTGGTCAACAGGTTTTATTATTCAATTCTGGACTTAAATTGCACCCAAATAAATTGCGTTCACCTTGATCTGGACCTTTTTGAATTTGTCAACATATTTCCTCATGGTGCAACCACAATTCGAGATTTACGTGATAGACACCAGTTCAAAGTAAATAGGCAGAGGCTAAAACACTTTTTTGGCAACAGTGATCAAAAGCAGGAAAAACCATTAAATTGGTTGAAAAGTTTTAATTTTTAATTATTACTCTGTGATTTTAGTTTATTTTATTTATGTTTTATTAATTTTTTCCTTCCTTTTTGTAGAATAATTAGGTACCATTGTCGACTCATTGAAATTTTGCTGTCAACGCATTTCGTAATTCTGTACTACCATTTATAACTCATCAGAATTGTGGAAAATTCAGATTCCACCATTGGATCAAAAATCACTCAGCCATTTGATCCTTCTAAGCAGGCACAATTTCTATTGACTACAATTATTCCCGCCAGCTTTATATCTCTCCACAAAACAACACACCTCTCTATCTTCCTCTTTCACTCACTATAAATCCTCATCCACTATACCGACTGTAACGTATTCAGGCAACCATTTTTATTTCTTTTTTCTTCTCAAGATCATATCTTTTCAACTTTAAAATGTTTTCTCTCAACAAAAGATGGCAAAAATGAAAGGTTCAGTCAAGGAAGCCACCAAATCTGGTGATGAAGGATAAGATAGCTTGAAGAATTCCTGCAAAAGATTGATAGCTTGTTTGAGCATGGTATTTTTGCTGATCAAGAGGACACTATTGTTGAGAACAAAGTTGTTGCTGCAGAAGAGGAAGTTGTTGCTGAAGAAGAAGAAGTTGCTGAAGATGAAAAAGAAAAAGAAAAGGAAGATTCTTCTATGAACATTGTCACCACACCTAAGTTTATGGATGCAAATATTGATAATTTGGAGTGAGATGGTGCAAGACCATCAGAAGTTGCTAAGGTAACTAGTGAGGAGCAATGCTATTCATTGGCAATAGTGGTCTACATTGGACCACTCTATGTGGTCTCTCCTACACAGGAAGCAGCCGATGATACCGGGACAAGGCTGAAAATTGAGGAGCAATCTGAGGATCGTACGAAGCCCAAAGAAAAGAAGAAAAAGTGCTCCAAAGATAAAAAACAAAAGAATGAGAAGAAAATAAGGAGAAAGAAACATCATGCAGCCATATCAATGGTTGAGGATAACTGAGTTAGTTTCTTTTAAGCTTTCACTGTAGTATTCATGCATTGCATGTAGCTGTAAGTTTTATTTTGATAAGTACACATTGTCATTGTATTTTTATTGTCATTACATTTTCATGTTAGTGCATTGGGGACAATGCAAACTTTAAGTTTGGGGGAATGCACATAGGGCTTGGAAATGCACCCACATTTTAAATTTTTTTCGGTAATGAAGCATGCAAGGTTTAATTATAGTTAATGAAAATTGTTCAAAATTTTTTGTTACCTTCGATGCTTAATTCTTGAATCATGTGAATTATCAATGAATGAGTTGGATAAATTTGACAGGAGGTTGTAGCTTCAATTCTTTGATGAATGGATTAGGTTACTGTAACACCTTTTACCTGTCTTCGACACCTGGACAAGGTACGAGACATTACTGCACTTAAACATAACCAATCATACAAAACAGGGCCATAAAATTTCATCCAATTTAAAACTATTCATGTAAATGCATATCATGCCTATTACGGGCTTACGAGGGCCAAAACATACATTGGGGGTTGGTTCGGGACTAAACCGAGAACTTTGGAAAGCTCAAAAAATTTTCATCAAAACAGGGGTCACACGCCCGTGTGGCTTAAGACACGCCCATGTGGGTAGGTTGTGTGGTCACACACGCCCGTTTCCTCAGCCCATGTAACTCTCTGTTTATGACGTCATGCGCAATTTGGGGTCACAAGGCCAAGTCATACACCCGTGTCCCGAAGCCGTGTCCTTCACACGGTTGAGACACACAGCCATGTCTTTGCCTGTGTGGCCAAGAAAATGGCTATTTACCAAGCCATTTGCCACCCTCATTTGCACGCTCACATGCACACTTTCAATGTCACTTAACATGGCATAATTGAGCTACCAACACAACCATAATCAAGGCTTAAACATATCAAAACAATTATTTACTGTTCATAACAAAATTGTCCACTTGAGTCATAGTCACTAAATTATTTATATCTTGAGCTACAGAACTCTAAATTAAGATTCGATTGATTTTCCCGAAACTATAATCAAATATCTTCCTACCATAAAATTTTTAGAATTTATGGTTTAGCCAATAAGTACATTTAATTCTTCAAATTCATCCCTATTCTACTGTTTGACAGTTTCGACCATTCTTCACTAAAAATTAATTATCTCTTAGTAAGAGATTCAGATGATGTTCCCATTTGTTTCTTTGAAAATAGACTCATTAAGAATTTAAAAATATAATTTGAACCCCCAAGTATTTATATACAATTTTTAATTATTTTCCAAAGTCAGAGCAGGGGAACCCGAAATCATTCTGACCTTGTCTCATAAAAATTCAAATATCTCATAAAATGAAATTATTTTGCTTACACCGTTTCTTCTATGTAAAACTAGACTCAATAGGCTTTAATTGCATATTTTATTCAACCTATAATTTGATTTCCACAATATTTTGGTGATTTTTCAAATTTATACCATTGTTGCTGTCCAAAACTGTTTTAATGCTAATTTTACTCTTTCATGATTCCCCTGTACTAACTTTCATTAACATACCTAAACCACATCACACAATGATATTGGCATAGGTATATGCGTAATTAATATACTTGCAACCCATTAGCCAATATAAGTCAATTTATATGGCTACATACCAAATCAAATCCTTATTCATTACAAGCCAATACATGTGGTCATATCATAATGACACATACACAAAATGACTAAGTCCCTATACATGCCATAGACTTAACATACTTACAATCACTTATACCCCAAATGATAGCTTGATAGTGTGACAAAACCTCTGATGATCTCCAACCCAAGCTAGCTGAATAAACCTATAAGAGGTGGGAAAGAAAGGGGGTAAGCTTCACAGCTTAGTAAGTCCGTATAAAAATAATAGCAACTCGTACCAATCATATACCATGTCCAACAATATAAACACAAGTTAACATAAAGTGGCTACTAATCTCAAGTTGTAATGAAATCAATTCCCAATGCTTATTCTTTTGATTTACCAACATAATTTCACATAACTTGACTTAATCTAGCAACAATAATATCTCCAATCAATTTGGCCTACAAGCCTTTTTCATAAGCATCAATCAACTTTGTAGCCAAGGGACGTATATGTAGCCAAGAGATTGGGGTTTGAATCTGAATGGTAGCAAATATTTTTAGGATAACTTTGTTGCGGGTTAATAGGCCTTAAAAATAGGGAGGGATGGAATATGGCACAAGAGCGCCTGTGGTGTAGTGGTGAGAAGCATGTCATTGATATGAGAGGTTGCAGGTTCAAATCCCAAGCCTGGAAAAGTTTAAATTTTTATTCCTGAAGAGAACTAAGGCTTAGGCACATAAGCCTTATAGTTAATTGTGACCGAATGTTAGCACAAGGCAGGTAGTGGTGTAGGGGCCAGCAGCTTGCTGGAAAGTTGAAGGACAGGAGTTTGAGTCATTTCATGCGCAAAAGGGGGATTTAATTTTGCTACTCAACGCAGGGAAGGATGGCCAGTCGGTGGAAGCAATTTGAATGCAATTCAAATTGGAATTTTTGGCTAAAATCAAGGAGATAAGGATGAGGATTAAGTGTGGATAAGATGAGGATAAAAATTGAAGTGAATTTAACTAGTTTAAGTTGATTGGGGAGTGTAGGTTTGTATTTTTATTTATTTATTTATTTATTTTTTCTTTTAATATATATATATATGTGTCGTATGAGTAAGGGCATTTTTTGTTTTTGTGTGCTTCAGTCGCGTACCAAACCATACTCTTGATCTTTTCTTCCCTATTTTAATCGAATCAACCGCTTCCCTCTTCAACTTAGCCAACTGTTTCTTTTTCATTTAAAAGTCGAGTCATACACTTTGGTGGTTTGATTTCTTGTTGGCAAGCGATCTCAGAATCGGTAAGTGAATTAGATCTTCTTCAGCTTTTGTTCAATATTTCAAAGTTCTTTCGTTTCTACACTCTTAAAAGTCGATTTTTCTTTATTCTTTCCAATACTTTCGTTAACCTATGGTTTCTCCATTTATTTCTCTTTCTCCCTCTCATTCAAGAGTGTGATCGCTGGCTAAGTATTAGTTGATGGAAAAAGGGGGTTCTAGTAGAGAAGTTGGGATAGAGGCTCCAAAGTTTACGCGACGTAAGGTGTCAGCCGTTTGGGACTTTTCGCCTAGATACAAAAGGGGAACTACGTCAGATGTCGGGTTACAAAGGCAAATCGCAGTCGATCAATCTAGTCAAGGCAAGTATAGGTTGTTCTTCGGTAAGTAGTGGATTTATTTTGAATTAATAGAATGTGACTAATGGAGTATAATGTTTAATACAGGTTTGGGCAGTTATGAATACTTAGTACTCCAGGTGATAAGGTGTGTACTTCTACCCTATGATAGCTTGATATAAAGTAGAAGGTGTGTACATACACTGCACACACACAGTAGATCGACAAATCCCGAAATGCCGAAAAGCCGAAAGTTTGGCTACAACAGACTCACAAGTGCACGAACACTCGTAAGGGAAAACCGATAGGTTGCCTGAGGCCCATTGGCATTCCATGGACTTGGGTTGTGAATTGGCCAACCGAGTCGGAATGGGCTAAATGGGCCCAATAGGCTGTTGGGCCCATAATAGACAAAAATTGATAATTGATGCTATGTGATGGAAAATTGTATGTGAGCATGACTGCAAATGTGTTTTGGGCCTAATGGCCATATAAATGTGATTTGGGCCTAATGGGTCATATAAATGTGATTTGGGCCTCATTGGCCATATGAAAGAGATTAGGCCTAGTGGGCTATATATAGGTATGTGGATTTGTTTGGGCTTTGTAAGGGGTTTTGGGCCTAGTAGCTGATAACTACTTAAATAGACATAAAACTTAATTAATTAATTAAAGACCGTGGACAAGTCATAGGGTTAAGGTGTGGTAACGGGTATATGCATGTCTAGGATTGGATCTAGGGAGAGCTTGGTACTTAAGCGGTCATAATGACTCATCTTCTCTTCTCTGGAATCCTACCTGGTGCATAGTATCCGTTCATCTTAGCCAACAGGGATTTGTTAACGGGCCAAGGTAAGTGAAAAACCCGCAATAAAGGAAAATTACCGAAATGCCCCTAAGGGAAAAAATGACTAAAATACCCCTATGCGTTGAAGTTAAGATTTATGGATGTTACATGTATACTTGCTGCATTTATACGCACTCATATGATATTCTGTTTAGGTTGCATATTGGTTGGGAATTATGGAACAGATGAAGTATATGAGGATCGCACGGTTGCTTGACGACCGTGGATCCACCGATGGCTATTAAGCCCAATATTTGATTAGCAGCTTGCTGCAATGAAGGTAGTATCGCAACCGGGCTACCATTGATGTGTATCAGATGGGTGGGTCAATATTTATATCCCCACATGATGTGTACTGGGGGACGGAGTTGGTGTGTAGAGGTTGGATTATTGGGGTGGGTTGCACAGCATTGCATGTATGATATTATTGTGATATTATTGAGATGTGGGCTTCGACCCAACTAAGGCTAATATGGGCTAAGGCACAAAGGCCATCGTTATTGAATTAGGCTCATGCCCAAAATGACTGTGATTGCTTTATACTTGTTGAGGGTTGTACACACTGAGTTTTCAAAACTCACCCCTTCCTTCTAAATTTTTCAGGTAACTCTCAGTAGGCGATTCGACGGATGGAGGGACTCGGAGGTGGCCAACTAGCATAAAAAGTTTAGACTTAGTCTTTATGTAATTTTTAATATTTTGATTTTCAATTATTTCTATTTGATTTGGGTTGTAACAAGGTCTTTCCTCTGGCTAATAATTCAAATTAGGTTTATTATTATTTTTATGTGTTGTAATTATGAGATGTTGAACATGGATTTCTAAACCATAGTTTTTATATACTACGTTTCCGCAACAAAAGTTTTAAAGAATAAGTTTTCATAAATCATATGTTTTAAACAAGTTTTTGCGATTGAAAAGAGAGATTTTACAAAGTAATTAAGGTTTTTCATTTTAAAGAAGTGTTTCCAATGGAAACAAGGTTTTCGCTAAAACACTTCAATGTGACACGCCAAATTCGGCCATAACATCCAGGTTGGGTTTGGGGTGTTACATATAGGGACTTGGTCTTTTGGTTATATATGTTGGCTTATAATGGTTCATGGTTCGTTTTGTATATAGCCTTGGAAGTTGGTTAATGCTCGTTACGAGTGTATTTATATTAATGTCATTTAGGAATGTGGAATCTTGCATAATTTGATGTAGAGAGGTTGATGTTTTAAGTATGATTGATAATGGAATGAGAATGACATGTTATTTTCTTAGTTGTGATTGTTTGGTTGTTCTTACATGCTTGAATTTGTGCCATATGGTGTTGTGTAGATGTGTACAAGTGAGGGTGGCAAAATGGCTTGGTAAATAGCCTTGTTTTTGTCCACACGGGTAGACACACGGGCGTATGTCTAGGCCATGTGTTACACACGGTCAGCCCCATGGTCATGTAATCCGGCCGTGTGTCCCCTACATCTAAATTGTTGCAAAACAGAATGCTCAGTATCAAGCACATAGGCATGAGACACGGCAATGTGTCTCAGCCGTGTGAAGGACACGGCCCTAGGACATGGTGTAACACCCTGAATTTGGGCCTAGAAGTTTTGGGCCTTAAGCATGGGAGCCGTTGAAGGCAGCTTATAATATTCTGTTGTACGTGAAAATTTCGTAGTTGAAGGCTTGTTTTAATGGTTAAGTGTGCTGAGAAGTGTTGGAGAAGTCCTGGGTTCAAACTTGGACTCTAGCAAAAATTTTGGTTTAAGGTGAATTAAACCCTGGGTGTAGTAGGTAGGCTTTAAGAATATTGTTGGAGAAATTGTGACACAAAAAGCCTTGTGGCTTAGTGGCAAGTAGCGTGTGGAGTATTTAAGGGGAGGCATAGGTTCGAATCCCATGGTAAGCAAAGAGCATTTATTTTGCTAACAGGGGGCGGCAAGAGTTGGTGTTGAATTTAAACTCTGATGATGGAGGGATCCCACATCGGGAAGCTAACATAAGAGTGGATGCGAAGCTGGCTTTAAATAAAGAGAACCATGAGGAGAGTAAAGGTACCCTTCTTGGCTGATCCCTTTCACTTTGTGGCGTGCTCGGTTGGGTTGGGCGCCGGCTAAGAGTGCTCGGAGCGTGGATTAACTCCAGTCTCCAATCAGGTGTGTATTTCTCACTACTTTATCTGTAGGATGGCTATTTCGAGCCGCGATGGGCCGAAAGGGGCCATGTGGGCCCAATGGGCCTACGGGCCCAATTGGATAAGTTGCTTAATTGTGTAGTAAATATTGGACTAGGCTACGTGAATCTTATATCTGTGGCTAGATTTGGGCTAAAAGGGCCACACGAGCGTGTGGGCCCATTTGAGCTGAGAAAGGGCTTTAGGCCCATTTGTATTGTTATCCCTGTTTAGAAAACTTTAGTTTAGGAAATTACCAAACTACCCTTGGTTTACAAAATTACCAAAATACCCCTTGTTTGTAAAATTACTAGAATACCTTTGGTTTATAAAATCACCAAAATACCCCTAGTTTGTAAAATTACCAAAATACCCCTGGTTTGTACAATTATCAAAATACCCCTACTTTGTAAAATTACCAAAATACCCCTAGTTTGTAAAATTATCAAAATACCCCTAGTTTGTAAAATTACCAAAATACCCCTGATTTGTGAAATTACTGAAATACCCTCGACTTGTAAAATTATTAAAATACCCTCGACTTGTAAAATTACCAAAGTACCCTTGATTTATAGAATTATCGTTTTACCCTCGATTTACAAAATTATTAAAATACCCCTGTAAGGTAGAATTATCGAAATACCCTTGTAGGGTAGAAATACTGAAATACCCTTGTAGGGTAGAAATATCGAAATACCCTTGTAGGGTAGAAATATCGAAATACCGTTATAGGGTAGAATTACCGAAATACCCCTGTAGGGTAGAATTACCGAAATACCCCTATAGGGTAGAATTCCCGAAATACCCTTGTAGGGTAGAAATATCGAAATACCCCTGTAGGATAGAAATACCGAAATACCCCTATAGGGTAGAAATACCGAAATACCCCTATAGGGTAGAATTACTAAAATACCCCTGTAGGGTAGAATTACCGAAATACCCTTGTAAGGTAGAAATACCGAAATACCCCTGTACGGTAGAATTACCGAAATACCCTTGTAAGGTAGAAATACCGAAATACCCCTGTAGGGTAGAATTACTGAAATACCCATGTAGGGTAGAATTACCGAGATACCATTGTGGGGTAAAATTACCATTTTACCCCTAAGTTGTTAAATAACTGGTTTTGCCCTTGTGGGCAAGTGACTGACTTGGACTGTGTGGTTGACGGATTTGATTGTGAATATATGTTGGTGATATGAATGACTTGACTGTGATTTTTTGATTCAAATCTGGACATGATATTCTGATTCTGTATGTTGTATGCGATGACATGTATATCTGTTGCATGGGAAATGGGTTATATTGATGGAGAAAGCGTTCTGGTAGCCTCGCTGCAATCTGGTGGCTTCGCCACATATATATATATCTGTCCTGGTGGCTATGCCACAATTATCTGATCTGGTGGCTCTGCCACATATATCTGTTCTGGTGGCTCTGCCACGATTATCTGTTCTGGTGACTTTGTCACATTATCTGTTCTGGCAGCCATGCTGCATATTTCTGTGGCGTGTAGCAGTTGGGTGGGTCGAGTAGTCTCCCCACATGGTGTAAGGTTGGTATGGGGGTGTATACGGCTGGATTGGGTTGGGATTGTATTCACATTCTGATTTTGATTCTGTTACCTGATATTGATTCTGATTCTGATTCTGATTTTGTCACCTGATTCTGATTCTGATTCTGATTCTAGTTTTGATAATGTTTCTTATTCTGTAATGGGTTAAAGCCCATCTAGTACTGTCTATTATAGTGGGCTAAGGCCCAATTGATACTGAAACTGTACGTAAGGCTGGGGCTAGACTTTTAATTCTTTTATATGACTGACTGTTCCTTTTTATAGTAGGGGTATTTCACACTGAGTTTTCGTAAACTCACCCCATTTATTAACCTTTCAGGTAATTTCCAGCCTTAGACGGATCGGAGCTACGAGGGGCTCGGAGGAAGCCACACACACTGTTTATTTTATAGTTTTGATTATTACTTTTAAATGTTTTATGTGGGTTGTAGTAAAGCCGTTGTAATTTTCTGGATTTCAAATTTGAAATTTTACTTATTGTTCTTATAATTGCTAGTATTAGAACACGGTTTTCCAAAGCAACTACTGTTGTTCAAAACATCACGTATCCGCAATTGTTTTTAAATCAAGCTTCCGCAACTGCCAAGATTTTCACAAAGTTATTAAGAATGTTATTCAGCTGAGGTTTCTAATAAGGTTTAAAAAGGGTATAAGTTTTTAATTATTAAGAAGGGTTTTTAATGGAAACATGGTTTTCGAAAAATACTTCAATGTGACATGCCAGATTCGAGCCAAACTTCCAGACCGAGTTTGGGGTGTTACATTTAGTGGTATTAGAGCCTGGGTTGCAACAACTCGGCTGTGGATTGGGTTTTCAAAGGTTGAATTTCAGAAAATTATTTTCAACCATGTGGCCTGTATGAAGTATTTCTCTTAAAAAGTGTTGCACACCGAGTCTTCGTTGCCGAATCCGTAAGTCTTCTGAATACTTTTGTCTATTTAGAAATTGAAATACTGTGGATTCCTTAGATATTGGTTTGAATTTAAATTTGGTTTTTATTTTATGTGGATGTGATGTTTGGATATAGAAATTGTATATATGTGTGATAAATATGTGTCTGCTTCAGTGAATAAGTGTTGTATGTATGAGATGTTTCAAGCTCTAGTTGAAGTGCGATAGTGATAGTAGGATCAGAGTGCGCAGCGGTAGCGTAGTGGGGTAGATGTTACACGACCACCCTGTTAGATGGAAATTTCAGGGACGAAATTTCTTTAAGGGAGGTAGAGTTGTAACACCCTGAATTTGGGCCTAGAAGTTTTGGGCCTTAAGCATGGGAGCGGTTGAACGCAGCTTATAATATTCTGTTGTGCGTGAAAATTTCATAGTTGAAGGCTTGTTTTAGTGGTTAAGTGTGCTAAGAAGTGCTGGAGAAGTCCTGGGTTCAAACCTGGACTCTAGTAAAAATTTTGGTTTAAGGTGAATCAAACCCTGGGTGTAGTAGGTAGGCCTTAAGAATATTGTTGGAGAAATTGTGACACAAAAAGCCTTGTGGCTTAGTGGCAAGTAGCGTATGAAGCATTTAAGGGGAAGCATGGGTTCGAATCTCATGGCAAGCAAAGAGCATTTCTTTTGCTAACAGGGAGCGGCAAGAGTTGGTGTTGAATTTAAACTCTGATGATGAAGGGATCCAACATCGGGAAGCTAACATAAGAGTGGATGCGAAGCTGGCTTTAAATAAAGAGAACCATGAGGAGAGTAAAGGTACCCTTCTTGGCTGATCCCTTTCGCTTTGTGGCGTGCTCGGTTGGGTTGGGCGCCGGCTAAGAGTGCTCGGAGCGTGGATTAACTCTAGTCTCCAATCAGGTGTGTATTTCTCACTATTCTAGCTGTAGAATGGCTATTTCGGGCCGAAAGGGGCCATGTGGGCCCAATGGGCCTACGGGCCCAATTGGATAAGTTGTTTAATTGTGTAGTAAATATTGGACTAGGCTAGGTGAATCTCATACCTGTGGCTAGATTTGGGCTAAAAGGGCCACACGAACGTGTGGGCCCATTTGGGCCGAGAAAAGGCTTTAGGCCTATTCGTATTGTTATCCCTGTTTAGAATACTTTAGTTTACGAAATTACCAAAATACCCTTTGTTTACAAATTACCAAAATACCCTTGGTTTGTAAAATTACTAGAATACCCTTGGTTTATAAAATCACCAAAATACCCCTGGTTTGTAAAATTACCAAAATACCCCTGGTTTGTAAAATTATCAAAATACCCCTAGTTTGTAAAATTACCAAAATACCCCTAATTTGTGAAATTACTGAAATACCCTCGACTTGTAAAATTATTGAAATACCCTCGACTTGTTAAATTACCAAAGTACCATTGATTTATAGAATTACCGTTTTACCCTCGATTTACAAAATTATTGAAATACCCCTGTAGGGTAGAATTATCAAAATACCCTTGTAGGGTAGAAATACCGAAATACCCTTGTAGGGTAGAAATACCGAAATACCCCTATAGGGTAGAATTACCGAAATACCCCTGTAGGGTAGAAATACCGAAATACCCTTATAAGGTAGAATTACTAAAATGCCCATGTAGGGTAGAATTACCGAAATACCCTTGTAGGGTAGAAATACTAAAATACCCCTGTAGGGTAGAATTATTGAAATACCCCTGTAGGGTAGAATTACCGAGATACCCTTGTGGGGTAAAATTACCATTTTACCCCTAGGGTGTTAAATGACTGTTTTGCCCTTGTGGGCAAGTGACTGACTTGGACTGTGTGGTTGACGGATTTGATTGTGAATATATGTTGGTGATATAAATGACTTGACTATGATTGTTTGATTCAAATATGGACATGATATTCTGATTCTGTATGTTGTATGCAATGACATGTATATCTGTTGCATGGGATATGGGTTATATTGATGGAGGAAGCGTTCTGGCAGCCTCGCTGCAATCTGGTGGCTTCGCCACATATATATATATCTGTCCTGGTGGCTATGCCACAATTATCTGATCTGGTGGCTCTGCCACATATATCTGTTCTGGTGGCTCTGCCACGATTATCTGTTTTGGTGACTCTATCACATTATCTGTTCTGGTAGCCATGCTGCATATTTCTGTGGCGTGTAGCGGTTGGGTGGATCAAGTAGTCTCTCCACATGGTGTAAGGTTGGTACGGAGGTGTATATGGCTGGATTGGGTTGGGATTGCATTCACATTCTGATTTTGATTCTGTTACCTGATACTGATTCTGATTCTGATTCTGATTCTGTCACCTGATTCTGATTCTGATTCTGATTCTGATTCTGATTCTAGTTCTGATAATGTTTCTTATTCTGTAATGGGTTAAAGCCCATCTAGTACTGTCTGTTATAGTGGGCTAAGGCCCAATTGATACTGAAACTGTAAGTAAGGCTGGGGCCAGACTTTTAATTCTTTTATATGACTGACTGTTCCTTTCTATAGTAGGGGTATTTCACACTGAGTTTTCGTAAACTCACCCCGTTTATTAACCTTTCTGGTAATTTTTCAGCCTTAGACGGATTGGAGCTACGAGGGGCTCGGAGGAAGCCACACACACTGTTTATTTTATAGTTTTGATTATTACTTTTAAATGTTTTATGTGGGTTGTAGTAAAACCGTTGTAATTTTCTGGATTTCAAATTTGAAATTTTACTTATTGTTCTTATAATTGCTAGTATTAGAACACGGTTTTCCAAAGCAACTACTGTTGTTCAAAACATCACGTATCCGCAATTGTTTTTAAATCAAGCTTCCGCAACTGTCAAGATTTTCATAAAGTTGTTAAGAATGTTATTCAGCTGAGGTTTCTAACAAGGTTTAAAAAGGGTATGAGTTTTTAATTATTAAGAAGGGTTTTTAATGGAAACATGGTTTTTGAAAAACACTTCAATGTGACATGCCAGATTCGAGCCAAACTTCCAGGCTGAGTTTGGGGTGTTTCAATAGACGTGTGCCCTGGCTGTGTGATTTCAATTTGCTCTTGGGTGCCAAACAGAGAGTTACATGGGTCTGAGGCACGGGTGTGTATGACCACATGGCCTGCCCGTATGGGCGTGTGACCCTTGTTTAGGCAAAAATTTTCTAAGATTTGTAAAATTTTCTAAAGTTCTCGATATAGTCATGAATTACTTCCAAAGCACATTTTGGGCCTCGTAGGCTCGAATTAGGGACTTTATGCTCGATTCCAAAAATTTTTATTTTGGACAAAAATTTATGACCCGAAATTATATAATTGCTTGTGATGTGAGTCCGGTAATGCCTCGTACCCTGTTCAGGTGTCGAATATGGGTAAGGGGTGTTACAAAAAGGTTGCTTATTGCTTAAGTGAATGTAGGTTGAATGGTTTGAATTTGAAGGTATTTTTTAGGTGCCTCAACCTGGCACACAACCGTGTGCCCTACATGGCTTAAGACACGACCGTGTGGCTTGTAGGTTTTGGCTGATTTTTGGTGCACACGGCCACAGTTTGTTACACTAACCAAAGAAATAGCCCTGTGACATATTTTTTAATATTTATACTTTTGTCCCATAAGGCCTCTATCATTCCACACAATCAGGGGACACAACCATGTAACCTCTGTTTTCATATTTTTCTTAACTTTTTGTTTTTTATTTAATTTCATCCTTGTTTAATACCAAATTGTTTTATAAGCTGCCATATGCTCGATATAAATATAAAATAGGTTTAATAGCATGCTATACTTGCTGGTATGTGAAGAATTGATATTTATTTGAGATTTTTATAAATAAATTACATTTAATTGTTTGATATTTGTTCGTAGCATCTTATTACTTGGTCAGGTGACCAGACTTGGTAAAGGGTGTTACAGTTCTAAAACATTTAAACTTCATTTCTTAAATTTACGAACACTAAAGGACTTAGAACTTTACCAGCTCACTGGATTCCCTACTTTTTCGACTCAAACCTCATGATCATCGCTCCATGTAGAGCTTCCCGTAATTATCTCTTCTTCAAAGTAACCAAAGAAGATGATGAAGAAGAGAAGAAAACAAAACATAATTGAGAAGAATTCACCCTAAAAATTCACTTCTTAGCTACTTATAGCCCTTCACATACGATTGTTGTAACACTCTTAACCCATACCCATCGCTGAAACAGGATTTTGGGGCATTACCAGAACATTCAGAACATTTTACAAATAATTCTTATAAATTACTATTCATTCACTGAGATCATTCAAAACAACCCTTAATTGGACCCTCGAGGTCCAATACAAGCATTAGAATCAAGTCAGGACTTAATCGAAAACTCATAAAATTTTTCGCGACATTTCAAGAATTTTCCAAGGTGCAAGGCTCACACGTCCGTGTGGTCAGGCCGTGTACTACACACGTCCGTATCCCTAACCCGTGTAACTCCCTAACTTTTAAGGCATGAAGAAATTGAAGTCATATGCCAGTGTACTAGGTCGTTAACAAATTTTATTTTTGAAATTTAGGTGCAATTTTCACACGGCCGTGTCAACCACACGGCTGAGACACACGCCCGTGTCTCTGCCCGTGTGCCCAATTTTGAGCATTTTGTTTCTCATTTTTAGGATGCAGGAGACACAAGGTCGGACCACATGCATGGGACAGGCTGTGTGTCACACTCGGCCAAGACACACGCTCGTGTGTCTGCTCGTGTGGACAAAATAAGGTCATTCCCTAGCCTCATTTGTCACCCAAGACTTATCATTTTCCTGCATCAAAACTCACAAGCATATATCTATCAATCCAACATCATATTCACATAAAATTTTCCATAAATCATGTGGTATTATCTCATGCATCAAAGGATATAAACTTACTCTTAACATAAACTTAAATGCCAACATAATTCCAACGAACTAACACATAATAAGCACTTATGTGATTACCAAAATATTACTTCAAAAATAACAAACTTAGACTATCACTAGCCACTCCAATGGCTAGATTACAAAACAACAATTACAAGCCATCATTGGCCATAAGCATATACATGCCATTATACCAAAATGAGATTTCTATTTGTACCAAAATGAAATAATGGATAGTGTGATGACTGTTCTGACCGACTTCCAACCTTCGCGAGCTTTAAGCAATATAAAACAGGGAAAATTAAACGATTTATGCTTAGTAAGTTCATATAACGGAAAATAAACTTACCGGACATATTTATTAATACAAGCATACATAAATTTACATTCTATCGATTTTGGGTATGTTACCTAAACACATACAATTATTCAACAAGTTAGTCACATAATCTCATATGAATATTCAAGTAAACATAGATGAGCTCATCACATTACAAGCTTCCATTAATTTCACCTTTCCACACTTCAAGAATCATTTTCATTGAACTATCAAAATCTCAATAAATGTTCGGGTAATATGCGTGTGACAGCCCAAAATTGACCCTAGTCGGGAAGTGGTTTCGGGACCGCTAAACCGAGTCACCGAAATGTTTGAATGTGATATTTATTGTCTAGAATATGTAATTATGAATGTGTGAAAATTTCAAGCTTCGATTTAGTCGATTGCATGTGAATTTAGTCAATAGGACTTATGTGAGAAAATTTTGAAATGTGATAGGTCAAAGCATAAGGGCCTATTAGTGCATGTTGAAAAAGGGGGGACTTGCATGTCAATTTCCCCCCTATTAGTAGTGGCCAGCCATGACAAGCATGGTAGACCAAGTATGATGGGCAAGACATGTCATAGACATGTTGTGTTGGTGCATCATGGGTGGAAAAAAATAAAATAATGAGCATGAAAATTAAATAATGAAAGGGAATATGATGAAAACAAAAAAAAGTGTGTGGTTCTTTCTTCCCCCCCCCATTTAGCCGAAACTAGAAAGAAAAACAAAAAAAAAAGTGCTCATCCTTTGGTTCATCTTTGGCCAAAAATTTTAAGGAGGAAGGAAGAAGAAAGGTTGAAGAGGTTCGGCCATGCATGTGACTAGGCTAAGGTATGTTTGGTGATGTTCCATGAGATGCATGCATGTTTTAGTTGTTAGCTTGAGTTCTACCTAGCCCATGGTCTAAATCTTGCTATGTGATGGAAATGACACTCGGCCATGGATGCATCATTCTTGGTTGATGTTTGATGTTGTGGTGATGAGGCATGAAGATGAGTTAAGATTCGGCTAAGGTGGATTTGTGTTGATGTCATTTGCATGCTAAGTGTAAAGCTTTGTAATGATGCATGTGATGGTGGATTGATGATTCTTGAATCTTCTTTTTAGCATTTTTGAGTGAGCACATATGTGCATTGGTTGCTAAATGGAGAAGAATCGGCTAGCAAGTTGTGTGCTAAGGCCGAATATAATTTTTGTATATTAATGAGTAATGCATGTGTTAAATTGATGGAAAGGGAGAGGATGCTTTACTAGTGTATATATGTGTGTATTAGCCAAGTTTTGAACTTGAAACAAAAAGGGTGTTTAGTCAATACAAGTGACCATACTTGTAGAATGTATTAAGTGTTGAAATCGGCCCCAAAATAGACATGCATATTCGGCCAAGGGGGAAAAATTAGCTAAAATGTTGAGTTTGATTCATGATTCCGTACATATGTGACTTTAATGTCTAATGTATAAATATGGGCTAAGTGCCTTGTGTTCCTCTTTTCAAATCTCAAATGATTAAATCAATTTATTTGTTTAATTAAGCTCAAGAGCAAAGGGGAAATAAATCCGATAAAGGGAAGGAAAAAGTGGTCGAATAGCTATCGGAATCGTTCGACAACACCCGAGGTAAGTTCTTGAGTAAGAGAGCTTAAATTAAGATTTGAATAGATCATGTTTTAAGCAAATCAAAATCATGCTCTTTGTGTGTGGCTATTGAGCCGAAATTACAAGAATGATAAGTGTCTTGTGTTTGAGTTTTGCTAACGAAAATGAAATACGAATGTGCCATGATTTATTGTTAAATGTGCATGGTTATTTGAATGATGTCCGGGCTAAGTCCCGAAGGCTTTGTGCTAAGTGACCATATCCGGACTAAGATCCGAAGGCATTTGTGCGAGATACTAATTCCGGGCTAAGCCCGAAGGCATTTGTGCGAGTTACTATAACCGGGCTATGTCCCGAAGGCATTTAAACGAGGAGCTATATCCGGTTAAATTCCGAAGGTACGTGATTTGGGAATCAATGATCTTGCTGTAAAAATTTCAGTTAATACTCTAGAAACATCCCAACATTGAGGTATGTTTCGTATGTGCTTGAATTTAGTTGAGCCCTTACAAATAAGTATTCGCTCAGTTGATAAACGAGCTACCGGCCTTTGGCTGAGTTGATCTTTTGTGTATGTACATAAGGGTTAGTAATGTGAAGCAAGTATGATATCGAAAATTTGTGCATATGAAACTATCCGTTTAGCTATATGAATGCTATACTTTTGTTGTGCTGGAATTCCTTGCTCAAAACTTACTAAGCATAAATTGCTTACTCCGTTTCTTTGCTCCTCTGTTTTATAGATTGGTTCTCCAGCTATCGGACTTGGGATCTTGAAGTCAAAGTCGCCCACACTATCAAAGCCCCCTTTTGGTACAATTTTGGTTGAACTTCGAAATGGCATGTATAGGACTACCCGTTTGTTGTGGGTCATGGACCCTTTGGACTTGTATAATTTTGGATAGCCATGCGAAAATGGCTTATATATGTTTGAGTGTAATGTTAAAATCATTTGGTATGGATATGGTTATTAGAGGTGTGGATAGGCTTGACAAGGATTGGCCATGGGAATGGTTAATCACTATCATAAATTGTGCTACTTATGCAAAAAGGGCTAGTTGAATCATGGAAACTATGAAATAGGTAAAGTCTACCTTAAAGGCAGATGCTGACAGTAGCAGTGATGTAGATTTGGAAAATAACTAAAAATAGTAGGAATGGAATTAAATAGTGAATAAATTATGTAAACGAACCTTGATGAATCTATTTTCATAGGAAAGTAACGAAACAATCATACGGACAGTATGTTAAGAGATATTCAGGTTCTCGTGAGACAGGGCCAGAACGGTTTCTGGATTTCCTGTTCCGTCTTTCGAAATTCGTTATAAATTAACCAGAAACAATTAGGAGTCAAGCTATATATGTATAGATTCCTATCTGAGTCTAGTTTCTATAGAAACAAACGGCATCAGTATTGAAGCCCTGTACAGGGAGATATCCAAGACGTAATACGCAAAGGTCAGGGTAGTCGATCCCTGTAACATGGGAGAATTTGACTAATAAACTGTACTAATTGGCCCAACCAAAAATTCTTGAAAAAAATATGTAGATGGGCATATGAGTCTAGTTTCAGGGAAAATTTACGGAACTGGATTCTGAGTTTCTGAACTCAAGATATGATTTTTAAAGCGACTATTACGCAGATTGGCAGTGTCTGGAAATTTTTTTAAAAGTCGGTGACGGTCTCGGGTTCGACTCCGGTGACGGTCTCGGGTTCGGGGTGTTACATTTGATTAGTATCAGAGCCACAATTTAGTCGATTCTAGGACTACCGTAATGCGTTGGGTCTAGCTATACATGCCATTTTATGTGATTACTTGATAGTGTGGTGATTTCTGACAATTGTAAATGTGTTTATTTGTAGTAATGGATCCCGATCCCGACCGAGAGGTAGCTGATGATCTTGAGAGTGTAGCGCCTGCTCCCGCACAAGGGACAGCACCGGCGGACTCTCAACCTAATGCTAGTAACCCGAATGATGAAGCTAGACAAGCTTTCTATAGCGTGATGAATGATTGGTTCAACCAATACATTCGAACTAATACGGCTGTTCCACAACCTCCATTCCCGACTAATACCACCCCCGCACCTACAATAGCTCCGGTAACTGACCAAATAAGGTCAAATAAGCCCCCAGTTGACAGAATCCGAAAACATGGGGCTACTGAATTTAAGGCTACGGATAGCGACGATGCCGAGCAAGCTGAATTTTGGTTGGACAACACTATCCGGGTACTCGATGAGCTATCTTGTACACCCGATGAATGCCTAAAGTGTACTATCTCCTTGCTACGCGATTCTGCCTACTATTGGTGGAGTACTCTGACTTCTATTGTGCCCTGAGAGCAAGTAACTTGGGAGTTTTTCCAAACTGAGTTTCGGAAAAAGTATATCAGTCAGAGATTTGTTGATCAAAAACGGAAGGAATTCCTAGAGCTTAAGCAAGGTTCTATGTCGGTTACTGATTACGAGCGAAAATTTGTTAGACTCAGTAGATACGCTCGGGAATGTGTTTCGTCCGAGGCTATCATGTGTAAACGCTTCGAGGATGGGCTGAATGAAGATATAAAAATGTTCGTTGGCATTCTTGAAATACGAGAGTTCGTAGTACTTGTCGAGCGAGCTTGTCAAGCCGAAGAGCTTAGAAAAGAAAAACAAAAAGTTGATGAGGGAACTGGAGAGTTTCGTAAAAGATCCTCGGGAAAGTCTCTTCAACAGGCATCGAAGAAATTTCGAGATGATGCGGGCCGGTTTAGAGGCACTTTGGGCCTTTTTAGACGAGATCGTGATCGACCCCCTGTGGGTACACGAGGCACTTCGATAGCCAATGTTGGGAATGAACGTCGAGACAGAACGAAATGTCGATATTGCGGTAAATGGCATTCGGGGAGTTATAGATTCCCTGACCGCTCCTGTTACAAGTGCGGATCAGTTGACCACTTCATTAAAGATTGCCCGAGGTTGTTTGAACAGAATGAAAATCAGAGTGGGAAACCGGGTGCTACCACTGCTCGAGGTAGACCATCTGGAAATACGGGCAATGCTAGTGGTGGTCAGAGAGGATCTAGAGATGCTACGACCAGATCCGAGGCTCGTGCGCCTGCTAGAGCTTATGCTATACGTGCCCGCGAGGATGCTTCTTCGCCTGATGTTATTACCGGTACTTTTACTCTCTTTGATACTAATGTAATTGTTTTGATTGACCCCGGTTCTACTCATTCTTACATATGTGAAACCTTAGCATCCAGTAAGACTTTACCTATTGAGTCTACTGAGTTCGTAATTCGGGTGTCAAATCCCTTGGGTCGTTACGTGCTTGTCGACAAAGTGTGTAAGAAATGTCCCCTAGAAATTCGAGGTTCCTGTTTTCCGGCGGACTTGATGCTTTTGCCGTTTGATGAATTTGATGTTATTCTTGGTTTGGATTGGTTGACTGCGCATGATGCGATTGTGAATTGCAAAAGCAAGACTATTGATTTGAGGTGTGCAAATAACGAAGTAATCCGAGTTGAGTTTACGGACTTGGAGGGGATGCCAGCTGTAATATCAGCAATGTTGGCCCAGAAATATGTAAGAAAAGGGTGCGAAGCATACCTTGCATATGTACTTGATGACAAAGAATTAGAAAAGAAACCCGAATCTGTGCCGGTGGTTTGTGAATACCCGGATGTTTTTCCCAAAGAATTACCGGGTTTACCACCTGTTCGGGAGATAGAGTTTGGTATTGAGCTTGTACCTGGGACTACGCCGATTTCGATGGCTCCGTATCGTATGGCACCAACCGAGTTAAAAGAGTTGAAAGCTCAGTTGCAAGAATTGATGGATAGAGGTTTTGCTCGACCAAGTTTCTCACCTTGGGGTGCACCAGTATTGTTCGTGAAAAAGAAGGACGGAACCATGAGGTTGTCCATTGACTATCGTCAACTGAATAAAGTGACGATAAAGAACAAATATCCGTTACCGCGTATCGATGATTTGTTCGACCAACTGAAGGGAGCCTCAGTGTTCTCAAAAATAGATTTGAGATCGGGCTATTATCAGTTGCGAATTCGAGATTCGGACATACCCAAAACTACCTTCAGAACGAGATAGGGCCACTACGAGTTCTTAGTGATGCCGTTTGGGCTCACTAATGCCCCTGCGGTATTTATGGATTTGATGAATCGGATCTTCAGACCATATTTAGATCGGTTCATAGTTGTGTTCATTGATGACATCTTGGTCTATTCAAGAGATGAGACCAAACATGCTGAGCATCTGAGGCTAGTGTTGCAAATTTTGCGGGATAAGCAGTTATATGCTAAGTTCAGTAAGTGTGAGTTCTGGTTAAGAGAGGTTAGCTTCTTGGGTCATGTGGTATCCGCATCGGGTATTCGAGTTGACCCGAGCAAAATTTCAGCCATACTTAACTGGAAGCCTCCAAGAAATATTACCAAAGTTCAGAGCTTCCTGGGGCTCGCCAGTTATTACCGAAGATTTGTCAAAGGTTTCTCGATGATAGCCACACCAATGACGAAGCTACTTCAAAAGGATGTTAAGTTCGAATGGACGGAGAAATGTCAAAAAAGTTTTGATCAACTAAAAACTTATTTGACTGAAGCTCCAATTTTAGTGCAACCCGAATCAGGCAAAGAGTTTGTCATTTATAGTGACGCATCCCCACTTGGGTTGGGTTGCGTATTGATGCAAGAAGGTCGAGTGGTGGCCTATGTGTCGAGACAATTAAAGCCACATGAGAAAAATTATCCGACCCATGATCTTGAACTAGCTGCCATCGTATTTGCTTTAAAAATATGGCGACATTACTTATTTGGTGAAAAGTGCCATGTATTTTCGGATCACAAAAGTCTCAAATATTTGATGACTCAAAGAGACTTAAATCTGCGACAAAGACGTTGGCTTGAGTTGTTGAAAGATTACGAGCTTGTCATTGATTACCACCCGGGAAAGGCTAATGTGGTTGCGGACGCCTTAAGCCGGAAATCATTGTTTGCTTTACGAGCGATGAATGTGCACTTGTCTGTTCTACCCGACAATGTGTTAATAGCTGAATTAAAAGCCAAACCATTATTGATTCATCAAATTCGTGAAGCCCAGAAAGTTGATGATGAATTGGTTGCAAAACGGGCTGAGTGTGCTCCGAACAAGGAATCGGAGTTTCAAATTGATGATGATGATTGTTTGAGGTTCAGAAGTCGTTTGTGTGTTCCACGGAATTCAGAACTCATTTCGATGATTCTGAACGAAGCCCATTGTAGCCGAATGTCAATTCACCCGGGGAGTACGAAAATGTACAACGATTTGAAACGTTGGTTTTGGTGGCATGGTATGAAACGAGACATCTCCGACTTTGTTTCGAGATGTTTAATATGTCAACAAGTGAAAGCGGAACATCAAGTGCCTTCAGGATTACTTCAGCCGATCATGATACCTGAGTGGAAATGGGATCGAGTCACAATGGACTTTGTGTCCGGACTGCCATTGTCAGTAAGTAAGAAAGATGCGATTTGGGTTGTTGTCAATAGACTGACTAAGTCGGCTCACTTTATCCCCGTGCGTACGGATTTTTCATTGGATAAACTAGCTGAATTGTACGTTTCTCAGATTGTGAGATTACACGGGGTACCTATTTCTATCGTGTCGGATAGAGATCCGAGATTCACCTCACGATTTTGGAAGAAATTGCAAGAAGCTTTGGGTACCAAGCTGCATTTTAGCACTGCTTTTCACCCCCAAACTGATGGTCAATCCGAGCGGATAATTCAGATACTTGAGGATATGTTGAGATGTTGCATCCTCGAGTTCAGTAGTTCATGGGAACGGTATTTACCTTTGATTGAATTCGCTTACAACAATAGTTTTCAATCAAGTATTAAGATGGCACCTTACGAGGCTTTGTACGGTCGTAAATGCCGTACACCATTGTTTTGGACCGAGCTCGGTGAAAGTAAAATTTTCGGAGTTGATTTGATTAAAGATGCCGAACAGAAAGTAAAGGTAATCCGTGAAAGTCTGAAAGCAGCCACAAATCGTCAAAAATCGTATGCGGATTTGAAACGAAAAGACATTGAATATCAGGTGGGAGATAAAGTGTTTCTTAAAGTTTCGCCTTGGAAAAAGGTACTCAGATTTGGCCGTAAGGGCAAGTTGAGCCCGAGATTCATTGAGCCGTACGAAATCTCCGAACGAGTTGGTCCGGTTGCGTATAGATTGATTTTGCCCCCTGAACTTGAAAAGATTCACGATGTCTTTCATGTTTTGATGCTTCGACGTTATAGATCCGATCCGTCACATGTGATTAATCCCTCAGAAGTTGAAATTCAATCTGACTTGAGTTATGATGAAGAACCGATTCGTATCCTAGTTCGTGAAGTGAAAGAGTTGCGAAACAAAAGGGTTCCGTTAGTTAAGGTGTTACGGCTCAAACACGGGATCGAGGAAGCTACTTGGGAAACCGAGAGCTCGATGAAAGAACGATACCCAAACCTATTTACCGGTAAGATTTTCGGGGACGAAAATTTTTTAAGTGGGGGAGAGTTGTGACAGCCCAAAATTGACCCTAGTCGGGAAGTGGTTTCGGGACCGCTAAACCGAGTCACCGAAATATTTGAATGTGATATTTATTGTCTAGAATATGTAATTATGAATGTGTGAAAATTTCAAGCTTCGATTTAGTCGATTGCATGTGAATTTAGTCAATAGGACTTATGTGAGAAAATTTTGAAATGTGATAGGTCAAAGCATAAGGGCCTATTAGTGCATGTTGAAAAAGGGGGGACTTGCATGTCAATTTCCCCCCTATTAGTAGTGGCCGGCCATGACAAGCATGGTAGACCAAGTGTGATGGGCAAGACATGTCATAGACATGTTGTGTTGGTGCATCATGGGTGGAAAAAATAAAATAATGAGCATGGAAATTAAATAATGAAAGGGAATATGATGAAAACAAAAAAAAGTGTGTGGTTCTTTCTTCCCCCCCATTTAGCCGAAACTAGAAAGAAAAACAAAAAAAAAGTGCTCATCCTTTGGTTCATCTTTGGCCAAAATTTTAAGGAGGAAGGAAGAAGAAAGGTTGAAGAGGTTCGGCCATGCATGTGACTAGGCTAAGGTATGTTTGGTGATGTTCCATGAGATGCATGCATGTTTTAGTTGTTAGCTTGAGTTCTACCTAGCCCATGGTCTAAATCTTGCTATGTGATGGAAATGACACTCGGCCATGGATGCATCATTCTTGGTTGATGTTTGATGTTGTGGTGATGAGGCATGAAGATGAGTTAAGTTTCGGCTAAGGTGGATTTGTGTTGATGTCATTTGCATGCTAAGTGTAAAGCTTTGTAATGATGCATGTGATGGTGGATTGATGATTCTTGAATCTTCTTTTTAGCAGTTTTGAGTGAGCACATATGTGCATTGGTTGCTAAATGGAGAAGAATCGGCTAGCAAGTTGTGTGCTAAGGCCGAATATAATTTTTGTATATTAATGAGTAATGCATGTGTTAAATTGATGGAAAGGGAGAGGATGCTTTACTAGTGTATATATGTGTGTATTAGCCAAGTTTTGAACTTGAAACAAAAAGGGTGTTTAGTCAATACAAGTGACCATACTTGTAGAATGTATTAAGTGTTGAAATCGGCCCCAAAATAGACATGCATATTCGGCCAAGGGGGAAAAATTAGCTAAAATGTTGAGTTTGATTCATGATTCCGTACATATGTGACTTTAATGTCTAATGTATAAATATGGGCTAAGTGCCTTGTGTTCCTCTTTTCGATGCTCAAATGATTAAATCAATTTATTTGTTTAATTAAGCTCAAGAGCAAAGGGGAAATAAATCCGATGAAGGGAAGGAAAAAGTGGTCGAATAGCTATCGGAATCGTTCGACAACACCCGAGGTAAGTTCTTGAGTAAGAGAGCTTAAATTAAGATTTGAATAGATCATGTTTTAAGCAAATCAAAATCATGCTCTTTGTGTGTGGCTATTGAGCCGAAATTACAAGAATGATAAGTGTCTTGTGTTTGAGTTTTGCTAACGAAAATGAAATACGAATGTGCCATGATTTATTGTTAAATGTGCATGGTTACTTGAATGATGTCCGGGCTAAGTCCCGAAGGCTTTGTGCTAAGTGACCATATCCAGACTAAGATCCGAATGCATTTGTGCGAGATACTAATTCCGGGCTAAGCCCGAAGGCATTTGTACGAGTTACTATTACCGGGCTATGTCTCGAAGGCATTTGAACGAGGAGCTATATCCGGTTAAATTCCGAAGGTACGTGATTTGGGAATCAATGATCTTGCTGTAAAAATTTCAGTTAATACTCTAGAAACATCCCAACATTGAGGTATGTTTCGTATGTGCTTGAATTTAGTTGAGCCCTTACAAATAAGTATTCGCTCAGTTGATAAACGAGCTACCGGCCTTTGGCTGAGTTGATCTTTTGTGTATGTACATAAGGGTTGGTAATGTGAAGCAAGTATGATATCGAAAATTTGTGCATATGAAACTATCCGTTTAGCTATATGAATGCTATACTTTTGTTGTGCTGGAATTCCTTGCTCAAAACTTACTAAGCATAAATTGCTTACTCCGTTTCTTTGCTCCTCTGTTTTATAGATTGGTTCTCCAGCTATCGGACTCGGGATCTTGAAGTCAAAGTCGCCCACACTATCAAAGCCCCCTTTTGGTACAATTTTGGTTGAACTTCGAAATGGCATGTATAGGACTACCCGTTTGTTGTGGGTCATGGACCCTTTGGACTTATATAATTTTGGATAGCCATGCGAAAATGGCTTATATATGTTTGAGTGTAATGTTAAAATCATTTGGTATGGATATGGTTATTGAGAGGTGTGGATAGGCTTGACAAGGATTGGCCATGGGAATGGTTAATCACTATCATAAATTGTGCTACTTATGCAAAAAGGGCTAGTTGAATCATGGAAACTATGAAATAGGTAAAGTCTACCTTAAAGGCAGATGCTGACAGTAGCAGTGATGTAGATTTGGAAAATCACTAAAAATAGTAGGAATGGAATTAAATAGTGAATAAATTATGTAAACGAACCTTGATGAATCTATTTTCATAGGAAAGTAACGAAACAATCATACGGACAGTATGTTACGAGATATTCAGGTTCTCGTGAGATAGGGTCAGAACGGTTTCTGGATTTCTTGTTCCGACTTTTGAAATTCATTATAAATTAACCAGAGACAATTAGGAGCCAAGCCATATATTTATAGATTCCTCTCTGAGTATAGTTTTTGTAAAAACAAACGGCATCAGTATTGAAGCCTTGTACAGGGAGATATCCAAGATGTAATGCGCAAAGGTCAGGGTAGTCGATCCCTGTAACATGGGAGACTTTGACTAATAAAATGTACTAATTGGCCCAACCAAAAATTCTAGAAAAAAATATGTAGATGGGCATATGAGTCTCGTTTCAAAGAAAATTTACGGAACTGGATTCCGAGTTTCTGAACTCAAGATATGATTTTTAAAGCGACTATTACGCAGATTGGCAGTGTCTGGAAATTTTTTTAAAAGTCTGTTAACACCTCGTGTTCGACTCCGGTGACGGTCTCGGGTTCGGGGTGTTACAATGCGCATGTGCAAAAGTACCAATTAGGGTACATAATAAAAAGGCACACTCTTGAGCCATACATTTTACAGTAGGATTACCAGTCCAGGCTAAATCCTATCTGTAGCATATGCTCTAGAGAGCTTGTAACACCCCTAACCCGTATCCATCGCTGGACTACGGTTAAGCGCATTACCAAACATATCAAAACACTTCGCATTCATTTCATAAACATCATAGCATCCTAGTCAAACATCAACATAAGTCCCTTTCTTAGGTCAATGAGACCTTAAACATGCATTAGGAAGAGGTCGGGACTAAACCGAACATGTTCACAACTTTCAACACTTAGGAAATTTTTCTATTCTATTAATGTCACACGCCCATGTAACCAGGCTGTGTCCCTTACACGGGTATCAGACACATCCATGTAAACCAGCCGTGCCAAAATAGGGTGACCATATTGACTTTCACCCACGGCCAATAGACACGCTGTGTGCCATGGCCGTGTGATATTTAGCTAGCTACTGACTTATGCCCACAGCCATATGACACGCCCGTGTGTCAAAGCCATGTGATTTTTAAGAGGTTACTACCAAACAAACACGACAACAAAGCATGCCCGTGCCTTTTTACCGTGTGGCACAACGCAGGCTTAGTTTAAGCCAACTTGCCATCCCATTATGGGTCACCCTACAAACAAGGAATCAAGCATATATGTACAACCCAATCAACCATTCTTTAAGCTAAAACATACATCATTCATGCCATAATATTATCAATCATTTACATACTTATAAATCTTACCTTTTTATACTAAAATATAATGTAAGATTATATAAAAGAACATCATCCATTCTCATACCATGAACATCCCAAACTTACCTTATCCTTTATCTAATTGAGACATGCCATAATTGCAAATTAAATCACATATCAAAAGCCATTATCAAATATGAGTTCAAACACAAATTAGCCAAATCTCATGGCTAACTATATATATCACAAAACATGCTTCACAACTACTAGCCTATACATGCCATACTTCAAATATTTACATTTTTAAAAGTACCAAAATGAGATCGATAGTGTGGTGATGATCCTCGACTATCCCCGAGCCTTCAGTAGCTACGATAACTGTAAAACAGACAGTAATCACACAGAGTAAGCTTTCGAAAGCTTAGTAAGCTCGTACTCAAAACATTCATAGTATATGAACATAAAATGATAACCTATGAGTATTTGCACAATTTCTATTTGCACAATTTCAATCCATATAACTATATCAACTCAATGAGATTCATATACATAACATCATTTACCACTTAGGCATTATACATACCTGAAACTTCCCGTACTTATTCACTTTTGTACTTACCTCGTGTTGAATATTATAAGACTTTCCATAAGTTATTCGTATTTTACACATCAGCACACTTAGTGCTATAAGGTTAGCCGAAGCTAAATATTTCCGCACACTTAGTGCCATCTCAAATAACCGAGACTAAGTCGGTTTCGCACACTTAGTGCCTCAAGTAGCCGAAGCTAGTTAAATCGCATACTTAGTACCAAAGCTAGTTTAAATCGCACACTTAATACCAAAGCTTCCGATTCATCACCATATTATCCAATTCAATTATATACAACCCATGTAAAATAAAGGCATCAAAACTTACTTAACATCACATTTTAAGTACGAACTTACCTCGTACTCGGAATTTGTCGACTCGGACTATCTACTCGATAACCTTCGACTTTCTTCGATCTAAGTCTGAATTCCTCCTTTCTTGATCTAAATGTATTCAAAATTAACCCTTTTATTCACCAAATAATTCAATTCAATTCATAAACACATATTTAGGGCATTTTACAAGCTAGCCCTCACATTTTCACATTTCGACACTTTAGTTCCTATTTCACAAAATCACAAAATACACAATTTGCATATACACAAACTTAGCTAAATTCTCCTAGTACTCATACTAATTCACACATATCATTTATTTCACATTTTAGTCCCTCAAAATAACATTTTTATAATTTAGCCCAAATTCCTCAATTTCATCAAAATCCAAAGACAAAACATGTAAACCCAACATCAAGCTTTCATATTTTACCATTTAACAACACAAAACTCATGTCTTCATCCATGGAATATTTCAAAATCACCATCAAAATCAAAAATTGAGGCATGGGCTTGATAATATACGAAGCAATGATTACAAAAACATAAAAATCATCAAAAATCGATCAAAACACATACCTTAATCAAGGATTTCCTTAACCGAACCCTAGCTATTCTTTTTCTTTTTTTCCTTGAATTTTTGGTCAAATATGAGAATGAAATGGTTTATTACATGCCTTTAATTTAATTATAATTCATTTATAATTAGTTTACCATTTTGCCCTTAGTATAAAACATTAACAGACCACTTTACAAAGGTCATTGTTGTCCATTAACCTTTTAAATAGCATAATAACCACATAAGGACCTCTCATAAACAAAGCCAAGTCAAATAGGCACTTTTAACATCTAGCACCCAGCTTTTATATTTTACGCAATTTGGTCCTTTTTGCAAATTAAGCACACAAACAGTTAAATTTTTACACGAGACTTTCATACATGTCAATTCACTTACCATATACACGGAAATTAATATTAAAATATTTTTCTAACTCGAATTTGTGGTCCCGAAAACACTATTCCAACTAGGGTCAAAATCGAGCTGTTACAGAGCTTAATATGGATTACCCATTCGGGCTAAAACCAATTTATAACCTAAGTTCAAGAGGGCTTACAGTAGAATTACCCGTCCAAGCTAAATTCTATCAGCAACATATACACTATTATTCTTAACCCATCGAAATTCAACATTCAACTGGATCATGACAATTTGTCCATTTTTCACAACTTATGACTATTTCATTATGTGTATCATCTGATACATATCAACACAATCATACAATTCAATTCAAGCATATTAACATACATATTTAAGTTGCACAAACTTACCTTGAAAATGGTTCGTATTTGAATTTCAACTAATCCGAAACATTTTGCCTTACTTGATCTAGTTCCATGGTTGGTCTTTCCGAATCTATATGGGTAAATTTAACTATTAATCTATCACATTTTATATACATTTGCATCCTATTACATCCTAGGCAAAATTACCATTTTGCCCCTATCTTTTTCAAAAATTTTAATTTCGTCCCTAAGCTCGGAAAATGAAATTTATGAAATTTAACCCTCTTTCCAAGCCTAGGTAAATTTTATATATTACAATTACAGCACATTCATTTCACAAATTTTAGAATTTTCCATGGGTTTTATCACTTTTTCATTTTAGTCCCTACATCAAGTTCTCACCAAAAATTGATTTGTAAAAGTTGTTTATCTATGAATAACTTTTCATTTTCACCATAAATTTCTAATTTTCAGCATATTCATCCATGACCCAAATTTTATATCTTGATAACTTTTCAAATAAATCCCCTAAATAGAAAGTTAGGCTATCCCGATTCTAAAAATATAGAAATTGCTAAAAACGAGACTTGATTTCATACCTTATTGATCTTGAAAAGTTTTCTTCCTCTCTCCTAGGGTTTCCATAGAAAAATTGGGGAAGATGATATGAAATTAGATTATTTTTTCTTTTTAATTAATTATCATCTAATAATTTTATTGATTTTCAATTTAATCCCTACCCTTTTCTAATTTTTCCATGGATGAGTCATTAAAATATCTACTAACTACTCTTCAATGGTCTAATTACCATATAAGGACATTAAGTTTTGAATTTTGTAGCTATTTGATACCTATAGCTACTAGAAGTCAACTTTTTCATTTTATGCAATTTAGTCATTTCCCTAATTAAACACACAATCAATAAAATTTTCGCATCAAAATTCTCATGTGACCTTCCTATCATGATACCAACCATAAAATAAAATAAAATAAATTTTTATTTTTGGCTTGGGTTTGTGTTCTCGAAACCACTGTTCCAACCTCACCGAAAATGGGCTATTACAGTTATCAACTTTATAAAAACCATTCATTGGTAATCATTTTGTCTCCCACTAAATAACCAATTGGTTCTTATCTAACTAAACCAGAATTGGAACTTAACTATGTCCAAATCAACCACTAAATTTTCCCGATTTTTTCAGTAAAAGCTGTCATCTTATGGCTTCTTTCAAATTAACCCCCAATTATTCCTACTTTTCAAACTTAAGGAAAATTGAGTGTAACAACTCTCCCACCTTAAAATAAAATTTCATCCTTGAAATATCCTTTCACGATCAGCCTAAGAGGCGGACTTAGAGAAACGGTTACAAATCTCTACCCTTATATGATTCACGAAAGAAATCACCTTTCATTCTTATAAGAACCTTCAACATAGCTTATCCTTTTATAGCTTCGCTTTATACCTGCTTTACTTGATTTGTGGATGTCAACCACTCCATTGTTGGATACACTCCAATCCATAGAGTTTCTTCACAATCTTGGCGAACGCTCTAGGGCGAATACCACTTGACTGACATCTTCTTGAATTTGATTTTGGCAGATATTCCTGTAAATCTTAGATTTGTTCATGCGTTAACTCTGCACATCTAGTGGGTCAATTCCTTCTCATCACAGGGTAACTAAGCTTGCCTATGGAATATTTTTATTACTAACTTGGCGAGATACTAGAGCTACCACCCTAATTCGAAGTTTTACTCCAATGGTAACAAAGGCTTATCAACCATTCTCAAAATGATTATCATTTGATTGACTTGGAACCTACTCTACTTACCTAAGGTTGCACACTTATTAGGTAACAACTGGAAGATATCCCCACCTTGGGAAGACTAAAGGACCTTAAAAATAATTCCTCTTCCAGTGCCAAAAGGTGTCTTTCATGCATTGGTGGACCTGAATGGTTCCTTTACCATTCTTAAATTTTCCACAACTTCCCATACACACTTTTGGTTATAAATAAACCCAAACATTGAGAGGGAAGTTTATAATTCCACAAACCTTTCTGCTTGTCCAGTTTACTTAATATTCCTCACTTTTATTCTTTCGATCATTCTTTTTCTCGTCTGATTACATTATTGGGTGACATTCCCTTGTACTCCCAACACAGAAATTTTGAAAATAAACCCAAGGAGTTCAACTACATGTATTTTAAGGGTTAAACAATCATGTTATAATCAAGTTCTAATAGAAGAAGTGACGGGATACTGGTCACACAACTTTAACATAAATAAATTAGATATTCTTATACCATAAATGTAACTGAAAGGAAGTATGTTTGGCCAAAATAAAATCCATTTTCTTTCTTCAGACTCACCTACGGTTATGAAGCATGAGATTTTGAAACTAGTTTTATACTAAAATAATTTCCAATAAAATATAAAAAAATAAGTTGTAACATAATTACTCTAATATTTTTATTGTAAAATTTTTAAGTGTAGGTAAAAATAGCCTTGTACATTTTTTTTTATTTTTTGAGTTGAACAAATTATTTAATTCTATTCTTACATTTTTTTTCAATTTACATGTTAACATGTTCCACAGTTTATTTATTTGAAAAATAATGATAATAATTTCAATTTGTCCTTAAAAAACCTTGAATGTATAGTTTTTCCAAAATTTTCAAAAATATATATTAATAATATTTATCCTTTACTTAATTGAAAAATATAGTTGATGTTAGAGTTGTGTGACCCGAATCCCATTTGGTCCACCTTGAAAAGTTCCAGGTGCAACTCACTTGTTAAAGAAATAAAATAGAGGGGCAAAATTGGGAATTTGTAAGTTGAATCCATATAGGACTATACTTCTTCTATTAGATTATAAAATGGTTGTTTAACCCATAAAACGTGTGTTGTCGAAAACCTCTCATTTTCTTTTTTCAACATTAATGAATTTTTCCTCCTCTGTCCTTAGTTTTTTTTTCCCAATAAAGGTTTTCCATATCAAATTTGTATATCCTTATTTTTTTTATTGCTTTGCTATCAATCCTACTATCATTATCGATGTATAATATAACAGTTGACATAAATATAGGTGTCACTAAGAAATTCATCCAAAAATATTAGTTATAAGAAAAAAAATATAAATGTACTAAAAGCTTAAAATGAAATAAATTTTTATTCAAATATCTTGCTATGTGCAATACTAAAATAATAATACTTAATATATAGTAAATTAAAGTATGAGTTGAGCCATTTTAAGTTTTTGACATTATTGTTTATTCATGGAAAAGTAAATGAAATTATTAATTATCAGAGCTTCTATCCCACTAGTTGTTATGCTTGCAAGCCTCATAGCAAGAACCGATAATATTGTCAACTTTCCCCAAATCTGCAAAAATGAAAAAGAAAACAGACTAAGAATGCAATATGAGGGAAATAATGGCATATTTATTAATAAAATTTTAATATATTTATATGATTTAATACATATACCAGTGGGATTGGGAGGTTTTATTATCGAGTTTGCATAATCAGTAGTACAGTCGAAGACAACAGTTGGAGGATTACATTTGCATGCTAGTAAGCACAGAGCTGTGCAAATTACAATTTGTGGAGGACTAGGTTGGGGAAGGCATTTAAGTGAACATTCTTTGGCACATGAGCCTATCCCTTCTTTAACATCACCATCAATATTTATTCATCACCTGCTTGCGTTTGACTTGCTAACAAAGCAGAGGCGGATACGGGGGACTGGCAGTGACCTTGGCCCCCTAAAATGAAAATTTTATATTTAGGCTCTTGAATTTTTTTAAAATTTTAAATTAGTAAAGGTAAAATTATACTTTGGCCCCTTTAAAATTATAAAAATTTGATTTAATCCTTTAAAAATTATAAATATATAAACTATAAAAAATTAAAATTTCATTCACCCCTAAAAAGTTATTCTAGCTTCGCCCTTGTAACAAAGCCATCATCATCAATAGTATCAAACTTAGTGCCCTCATTTTCTTTGGAGCCATGACTCACTCCGCTCAATACTAAGTACCGTTTCTTCTAGTGTGTAACCTTTTTATTATTTTATATGTGAGATGTTAAAGGTTGAATAAAGTCATAATTTATAGGGTTGAACTGATGTAGAAAAATGTTCTTTAAAAGGAAAGAGCACTCTAAAAAGTAGGCTAATCAGGAAATATTTGTTTTCTATTTGTATTCATATTTTCTGTCTGTTTACCCTAGTTTTTCAGAGGCAAATTTAAGGGGCCAGCATGACCCCAATCCCTCTTAAAATGAAAAATTATTATTTAAACTCTTTAATCTTTTAAAAAATTTTAAATTAGTAAAGATAAAATTATACTTTGGTCCCTCTAAAATTATAAAAATTCGATTTAATCCTTTAAAAATCATAAAGATATAGACTATAAAAAAATAAAATTTCATTCAACCCTTTGAAAAATTATTTTGACTTCGCCCCTGATAGTTTTTGTTTTTACATAATTTTTCTTAATAAAAAATTAATTATATTTTATTTCTTAATATGAAAATGATAAGTTATGATACCTAGAATTCATGATTTAATTTTTAAAGTATAACTATTGACTCTTAGTAATATGATGAAACAAATGATATTCTTATCGATTCAAAAGATTCTACAAACCTTAAACTATTATATATTATAAATATGCATGTATAAAATTTATATAACTCTATATAAATGTCATGGCCTTATCTTTTACCGCTTAATATATTGCATATGGCATTCTTGATTAGGCCTCAACAATTCTATAATTGCGATTTATTATGGGCTTTCCATAACAGTATGCTTTCAAGTTTGTACTTTTTTTTTGGGGGGGGGGGGCATAGGAAAGTGAAATTTATGAGTTGTTTTTTTTGTTCCCAACTTAAACAAGGGAAGCCAATAACCACTTGAAGTCGGCATTCTAAACGAATTACTCATACCTGATAAAAAATTAGTTGTCCGCATATATGGAAAGGCAAATCCATAACTGATAAAAATAAGATTAATTAGTAATTCATTGTCGTTGATTATTTGTAAATATACTTCCCATTTCTTGCCCATGGTTTTAATTTTTTTTACTTGCGGTTAGCTTTACTTACATTAGCTTCTTTTTTTTTTCCTTGCATTACTGAATAAATTAAATTGTTTGGGACGGATTCACCAATAAAGCAATCGACATCAACAAAAAATTGGGAAGGTTCCAGTCCTACTGAAATTGTTGGGAGTTATAAGATACTTTCAAATGTTCAAATAGAAATTATCCACTGAAGTATTAATGTAACTGTATGGTTAGCCAAAAAAAAATCTATTTGTTCTCTTTCTCACATCTCAAAAATGGGATTAAAAGAATTGAGTTTCTGGTTGATTGATTGATTGGATTTAACTTTGAATACGCATGATTGTTAAAGTGTGCTAATGTATATTTTAGTGTAACTGAGCATGCCTTGTATGATTTGTGTATGGTATACGGCATGTTAGAATAGGAAAATTGGCACGAAAACACGAAACAGTATGTATATGTGTCAATATGTCATATGTAGGTTGGGCAATGTTTTGTTATCTTTGCAATTGAGTCTTAATTTTTATGTTGTGCAATTGAAGTCCCTAAATGATATGAAATGACTTGAAAATTTGCATGATTAAATCTTATTTGGATAATTCCATGATTTTACTCTCGATTTTACTAAGAAGGTCTTCCTAAAATATTTTACTAAAAATTATTATTTAGTCTTTAAACTTTGCTTTAAATAATTAATTAAAGTATTAAAATGATATAATCAGGTTTTATTTTATTAATTAATCTAAAATGAAACTTGATTATGACATTTAATTTGAAATATTGTGTATTAATTGAGTTAGGACCTAATTGGAAAAAGGGTAAAATGATTTAAGATATTAATAATGAGTCTTGACAATGAGTATTAACTATAATATATAAAACAAAAATGGAATGTTTTAAAAACGATACAGTTAAATAAATAAGTTAATAAAAAAATTTGAGTAAATGTGTAAGCTAATAAAGAATATGTAAGTTGAGCCCGAAATAAATATAAACATTTATATGACTAAAATAAGCAAGAAATAAGACAAGCTGAATGGTTAAGTGATTCTGCAACCATCCTAAAAGTCCTAGGTTCAAACTCCGTTCCTTCCATTTGGCTAAAAATAAGGGAATTTGCCCGTGTGCTCAATTCTGAGCATTCTGTTTCTCAAAATTAAGGTGCAGGGGACACACGGCCAAACTACACGCCCATGTCCCAGGCCGTGTGTCACACACGGTCTAGACACACGCCCATGTGTCTGGCCATGTGGACAAAATAAAGCCATTCCTACTTCATTTTCACCCAAAATCACATCCATGACTTGCACTTGAATCACACATCCAAATACCAACCATTTCAAGCATTCAAATCAAGTAAATTGCATCATTCATCATGGCATATCATTTCATGCATACATGTCTGTAATCTTACTTTAGTTAAGTCCTCAAGTTAGATATAGTTTGATCAACTACTTAACATATATGTAGCTACCGTAGTTTGACATTACCAGTATATTAAAACAAACCATTACTAGCCATTCCACTGGCTAGATTACAAACATCATTTACATTTACATGCCAATATGGCCAATATATCCTATACATGCCATTATAGCCATAATTGATTTACCATACTGTACTGATATGGGTCGATGGATAGTATGAGTGATCTCCGCCAAGGTTCCAACCCAACAAGGTTTCGATTTACTCTAAAACAGGGAAATAAAACTAAGCATAAAATGCTTAGTAAGTTCGTATAACATGGTACTTAACTTACCATTCATTTTGTTTTGAGATAACTATGTAAGGCATATTCAATCAATTTGACCTCAAGCCCTACACACACATCCTTATTGCCCTTATTAGTCATATAATCCTTAATACATCAAAAACATGTATGGGCTCAATAACAATCAAGTTTCCAAGCACATATGCTTTCCACAACATGTATAATTCACATTGCTATATCTCAAGTATATTTTCACATAACACATCTCGAGTTCAGATTATTTCATATCAAAACTTTACATAGTTTACTCGAAATATCAATGTCACATGAGTAGTAGTACACTCAAAGTGTACAAGTCTATAACCAATGATGAACATACTCATCAAATAAATTCCATATACAATATCATCATTTCATATTTCAATCTATAAATTATCATGTATCGTCATTTTCATATATTTTTCCGATATGTGTAATATCTCATTTCTTATTCATATATTATCATGTCAACAACTTTTACCGTTGAATTTATCTAAAATATCGATAGATACGCAGGTGGTACACTCGAGGTGTATGAATAAGGATCCGTCAATTCATGCCTAATGGTACCCATAGGGTACTATATCAGAGAGTACACTCTCGAGCCACACATGTATCAACAGGATTAACTGTCCAGGCTAAATCCTTTTTTTGACATATGCTCTAAAGATCTGATCTGGATTACCCGTCCGGGCTAAATCCAATCTATAACATATGCTCAGAGGACTTATATCAGGATTACCCGTCCGGGCTAAATCCTTTCTGTAATAAGGTCAATAGGATTACTCGTCCGAGCTAAATCTCGTCCGCAACAAATGCAGGACCTCATTCATTTTGGGAAATCACATATCCATCGAATTTTCCATTTATTCAAACGAAATTTAGTATCTTTCAAGAATTATCAAGCATGTGGTCAATCTCATATGTTTATTCATTTATGCAATTCAAATATTCACATTCAACTCAAGCATAAAATTAACATTTTTATCAGTTATCATTTGTCAGGCATTATAATTGATCGGACACTTTATTTCTCGGTCTTTAACGAGTATGTGATCATTTCACATATTTATAGCATTTATACAATTCACAACACAACATTTAATTCAAGCATAAAAACATATACAATTTAGTTACACGAAATTACCTCGACAATGTTCGTGTATGTAAAATTTACTAATCCGACATTTTCTTCTTTCCTCGTTCTAGCTCTGAATTTTGTTTGTCTGGATATATATGAGTAAATTTAACATCAATTTATCATATTTCACATTCAAGTGGACTTAATTTTCATCCTAGGAAAAATTACCATTTTGCCCTTAACTTTTCCATAATTTCCCATTTTTGTCCCTAGGCTCGGAAAATAAAATTTGTGCAATTTACTCCCTATTCCAAGCCTGACCAAAATCCCATTACAAAATTTATAGCACATGCATTTCACAAATTTCATAATTTTCCATGGGTTTTATCACTTTTTCATTTTAGTCCCAAAATAAGTTTCCATCAAAAATTGCTTTGTAAAAGTTGTTTATCTCTCAACAACCTTTCATTTTCTACCATAAATTTCATATTTCCAGCATATTCATCCATGACCCATTTTCCATACTTTGATAACTTTTCAAATTAATCCTCCAAATATATAGATTAGACTATCCTGGTTTCAAATATATAGAAATTACTAAAAACGGGGATTGATTACTTACCCAAATAAGGTTGATAAGTCTTCTTCCTATCTCCTAGGGTTTGCATAGAAATATTTTGGGAAAATGATATGAAATTGTTTTCTTTTTCATTTAATTAAATTGACATTTAATAAATTTTCATCTTTCCAATTTAGTCCTTAGCTTTTTTTTTCCATGGATGAGCCATACCAAAATATCTACATACTTTCTTTACTTGTCTAATTGCCTTATAAGGACCTTAAGTTTTGAATTCCATAGCTATTTGATCCTTCTAGCTGCTGGAATCCAACTTTTGCATTTTATGCAATTTGGTCCTTCTCGTAATTAAACACTTAATCAATAAAATTTTCTTATCAAAATTTTCACATGACATGTCTATCCTATTACGGACCATATAAATTTTATTTTTTAGCTCGAATTTGTGGTCCCGAGACCATTGTTCCGATTTCATCAAAATTGGGCTGTTACATTCATATTGTTCCTTTTCAAATCCTAATAGAATTTGCTCTCCATCCTTCTATTTATTCTCTTTTTATTTTTTTTATTTCCCTTTCTTTACACTATATTTTCATCCTAATTACTGTTAATTATTTTGCTTTCCCGAATCAGATCATCATCTATTAAATCGCTATTTTTCTACCGATTTTGTAATTGCCATTAATAGTATTATGATCTTTACCAAGAAACAATAAGTACATCTCATACCAAAATATAGATCTTAAAATATCGTAGTAGTTCTATCCGACTTTAATCTTTAATGCGATCAATCGATCCATTTAAAATCTTGATAAATCTTTTATAAATTTTGTCAAATCTTGAAATCAACCATTACTTCTTGTGTTAATGTCATTTGAAGGACTCGATTTCGGCGCATCAGACTATAATCGAGTGCAAGGAACGTCAATTGGACTCTCGAGAAAGGTTTGTATTCTTTTACAAGTGAATTAGGATCATGCCTAGGAATAAGACCACGCGATCAATCACATGGACAACATGGCCCCTCACACAGCCATGTACCTCTAAAACCCTAGGATTGTTCGAATATCACATGGCCTATATCACCCCACACGGTCATGTGTCCCATTTTTTATAGTTTTGCCCAAAATTTTAGGTTGTTTGCAATTTAGTCCTTGGATATTCCCAGAACTATTTTTAGTGTTTTATTTTAATCAATTGAGTCTATGAAAATGTGAATAATGTTAGAATCCAGAATCTAATTGACTAAATTATTATATATTTGCATGATATGTGAATAATATATATGTTTGTTGCATCTGTATTTTTTTATTGTACGTTCAACATGCATCACGATATTGTTAAGTCATATCCATGAAAAGAATATGTTTTGCTATTGTATTGATTAGTTAAAAGCATATCTATTGCTACCATATTGATCTATATAAGCATGTTATTTGTTATTGTCTTGATCTGTTATAAGCATGTCATATTGCATTGCATGGGGCGAGACACTTTGAAGAGGAAGTTCTAGCAGATTAATAATTTCCAACTCTGGTGGTTCATCCATGGATTATCTGGAAGCTTTCATTTGCAAATATGTTGTGTATTCACAACCATCTGCTAGCGTATTAACCTGCAACACTGGTGGTTCCTCCACCCCTTTTTTGGCAACTCATATCTGCAAATATGTTGTGTATTCAAAACCATCTGGTAGTGTATTCACCTGCAACACTGGTGGTTCATCCACCCACATTCTGGTAGTTCTCATCTGCAAATATGTTGTGCATTCACAACCATCTGCTAACATATTAACTTGCAACTTTTGTGGTTTATCCACAACCCGGTGTGTAAGGATGGATGAGTTATGGGGAACTCTTACTATAGTGTGTAATGGTGGGGTAGGATCTTTTCTCTTAAACTAAAATTGTATTGCATTCATAAAGCATGTACATAGAATTCTGAGTTTTCTAAGATGATATATACATTGTTGAGTTGATCTGATATATCGATATTCTGAAACTGTTATTGTGAATTATTTTGTGTGATGTGATTTTGTATGCTAATTGGTTGCACTGATTTTATTGTGATGGAACTCATATTGAGCTTCATGGCTTACTCCCTTTTATTTCCATCTCTACAAATAACCCACCAAATTAGGACACGGACAGGGCATACAAAGGGCTTGGAAACAATTTACTTATATGAAAGTATTATTAGGCTTATTTTTATAATTTATGTTATTTCGAAATTGTATTGTTTTACCTATATTGTGGCATGGGACTCTTGTTTAGGATTTATTTAACATGCATGAATTTTAATTTGAATATAGGATAATGAACTTCGAATTAGATTTGATTATGCATTAAATTATTCTAATTTAGCTTAATTAAAACTAAGTTAGATATCATTTTTTCGCTACTAAAAAATATATTTACAATTTTGAGTAATAAACAAAATAGGAAAATTAGCTAAGTTCTTTTTAAAGGTAATCATCGTTACTAGAAAAATGTTATGTAACAGCCCAATTTCGGTGAAATTGGAACAGCGGTTCAAGAAAACAAATCTGAGCTGAAAAAAATTATTTTTATTTTATTACATGGTCTATAATATGATAGAAATGTCATGTGAGAATTTTGATAAGAAAATTTTATCGATTCTGTGCTTAATTACGGGAAGGACCAAATCGCATAAAATGAAAAAGTTAAATTCTAGTAGCTAGAAGGATTAAATAGCTATATAATTCAAAAATTGAGGTCCTTATATGGAATTAGACCATTAATGAAAGTTAGTATATATTTTTGGATGATTCATGCATGGAAAATTAGAAAAAGGCTAAGGACTAAATTAAAAGTCAAAATTATTAAAAGATGATAAATTATTAAAAAGAAAAAAAATCATTTTTATCATCTTCTTCCCCAAAATAATGCATGGAAACCCTAAGAGAGAGAGAAGAAACTTTCTTAGCCAAATTAGGTAAGTTTCCTTGGCCCGTTTTTGGTAATTTTGATATTTTTGAAACCAGGATAGCTTAATCTATCCATTTGGGGGATTAATTTGAAAAGTTTTCAAAGTATGGAAAATGGGTCATGGATGAATATGCTGAAAATTAGAAATTTATGGTAGAAAATGAAAGGTTGTTGATAGATAAATAACTTTTACAAAGTGATTTTTTATGAAAACATGATTTAGGAACTAAAATATAAAGTTGTGAAATTTGATGAAAAATATTGAATTTTTATGAGTACATGTGCTGTAAATTTTGTAATGAGATTTTGGTTAGGCTTGGAATAGGGAGTAAATTCCACAAATTTTATTTTCTGAGCCTAGGGACAAAATAAGAATTTATGAAAAAGTTAGAGGCAAAATGGTAATTTTGCCTAAGATGACAATTAAGTCCACTTGAATGTAAAATATGGTAAATTGATGTTAAATTTACTTGTATAGATCCAGATAGACCAAATTCGGAGCTAGAACGAGGAAAGAGGAAAATGTCGGATTAGTAGATCTTACGTACACGAACATTGTCGAGGTAAGTTCATGTAACTAAATTGTATATGTTTTTATGCTTGAATTAAATGTTGTGTTTGTGAATTGTATAAATGCTACAAATATGTGAAATGATCACACACTCATTAAAGCCCAATAAATGAAAGTGCCCGATCAATTATAATGCCCGACAAATGATAAATGATAAAAATGTAAATGTAACACCCCAAACCCGGCCTAGACGTTATGACCGGATCCGGTGCGCCACATCGATACGTTCAAAACGTTCCGTATTACTTAAGTTGGAAAACTTAGTTGGTGTTGCAAAAGATACTTTTAAAAGTAGGTTAAAGTGATTAGAAGCTGTGCACCAGGTAGGAAAGCAGGAAAAGAGGAGGTGAGTCCATCAGACTGCTTAAGTACCAAGCTCCCTTCGGATCCAATCCTAGACATGCACACCACCATTGCCACACCTTAACGACTCGTATAATTTTGAGAAAAACCGTCTGGTTATGTCTATCTTAAGAAAATGATTAAGTTTGAAAACGTTTGCTTAGCGGAAGTCTTACTTGTAATCGTGTTATTTTGAAATCACTTAATGTTTTTGGAAACGAACCCTAGATCTAGCCCATTTTGATAGTTAATATAATTTAAGATCATCATGATAAGTTATAGATCAAAACCCAAATAAGAATAATCATAAGCGGCCTTATTACATAACAAAACCCAAAACCATAAATGAAATTAAAAGGACGTCCCATTCACTAAAAAGAAACCAGGCTCGTAAAAATATGTGGCCAGTCCGAATCCCTCGCAGCTCCAAGCCCACTATGGTCGATGATTACCTGCGAGGATGAAAATAAGGGGTGAGTTTTGGGAAACTCAGTGTGTAAAATTAACCCAACCATAGCCCAAATCAGTTCAAACCACAGAATTAAAACAAGTTGGCCTTACCCCAGAACAGATTTCAGAATAAAGCCCATTGGCCCAAAACAGATCAGAACAGATATATCATGCTTATGCAGAAACCCAACCATATCCAACCATGTGCACCCCCATACCATCCTTTCGCCATGTGGGGAGACTACTCGACCCACCCAACCGCTACATGCCACAGAAATATGCAGCATGGCTGCCAGATACAGAAAATGTGACAGAGTCACCAGATACAGATATTTTGTGGCAGTGCCACCAGAACAGATAATTTGTGGCAGGGCCACCAGAACAGATAATTTGTAGCATAGCCACCAGGACGCTTCCTCTATAATATAACCCATGTCCCCATGCAACAGATATACATTCATGGCATACATCATACAGATTTAATTCATCATGCTTTTCAGACAAAATTAACCCTAGGGGTATAAAGGTCATTTTGCATACATAGGGGTATAATGGTAATTTTGCATACATAGGGGTATTCTAGTACATCTAACTATTTCCAAGGTTTTCATGCATATCATTGCCATTACGTTTAGCCAGAAACACTTACCGAGTGTTCTTACCGAATTGGGCCCGTTGGCCCACTAATCCAGTTTTGGCCCATTAAGCCCAAAATATATCAAAACGCACGAAATAAAGCGTACTGCAGTTTTATCACTTTTGATTACCAGTAATAATTACCCATACGTCTTACGAGCATTCGTACACTCGCAAGTGCCTAAAATACCGACTTTTCGGCATTTTGGCTTTTCGGCTTTTGCTAATCTAGCCTATGAGAGGGTGTCAGTTACACACCTGTTTTGGGATTTCCTCGACGAGATCTACACACGAACTGCCTACAATTGCATCACTTCATATTACTCCAAATATCAAAATAAGATTGAGTATATAGTCCCCTACCACATTCGGCCAAACATGCCTAAAACCCTTATTGCTCTTACCTTACTGCCGAAAGATGGTTAACTCCAAAGATCCGATCGTTCCACCTGTCCAAGCCTTTGATCAACCGCCTCTAAATCACGCTATTACAAAAAAAAAATAGTTACTACGACCCTTCAGGATTACAAGTCCAAATCGACAACCTCCCTAACTTTTAGGGATTTCGGCTTTTCCTAAAATATGCAAGAAGACTAAGTTTTGGAGAAGACTTACCACCGATTCCTTAGTGAATGCTTAAAATGAGTTTCCCACTCGATCCTGATGTAGATCTAAGCCCTCAGATGATAACAAAAGTTGAGCTTTCAGTGACTTCAGTATTCGGCCAAGTCCCTTTTAATGTGGGGTTTTCGGCTTTTTGCAACTTGTGTTTAGAAAGGTAAAACGAGAGGGTTTTTGATATGGTCTTGTCGTCAAAACTTAAGGTTTTAGAGGGCTGGTGAATCAGCCACAAATGATGAAGAGAAGAGATGTGGTTTTGGTTATAAGAAATCGGCACAAAAAGAATCAAGCTTTCGAGATTTCGGCTTTTTATTGCCAAAGGCTATGAAGGTTTTGAAACGGTTGAAAGGGAAAATGGAGATGAACAAGATGGTGGGAAGGTTCGGCAATGGAGGGAAGAAGAAGGAAGATAGATGGAGAGAAAAAGAAAAGAAAAGAAAGGAAAAGAAGGAAGAATGGTCAGAAAAGAAAAAAACGGCACAACACTTCCAAATGCCAAATTTATACCTAGCTCTTGACCTAGCCGATATTTTCCCCCCTAAAGAAACCCTTGGCCGGCCAACTCTTGCTCCTCAAGAGTCCACTATTCGACCAACACCATCCTCCTTGATCAGCTCCTAAATCCTCTCCCTTATCCCCTCCTTACTCAATCTCCTGAGCAATTCAAACTCCTCCTGACAGACTTTTACTTCAGTTCCATTACTTACCTTTTCTGTTCATAAAAATTAATCCCTTGATTTGTTGTTATTGTGGCTTGAACCTACGTCCTCCCTAGCTTCCACATGCCACTTATAGCCTTCCCTGTGGCATCACATGCCACTTCACCACTTGCTTCCTTGTGATCTATTTTAGACAATTAATTCCTCAAAGCCTAATTTACCAGAACCCCTTTCTCTGATAGAATTAAAATTAATTAAAACTATCGGGTTTTATCCAAAGCTTGGGCCTTCTAGAGGCCCACTATCACAATTAAACCTACACTTAACAAGCAGAACACAAAAATTTTTAATTTTACAAACTTTTTTCAGAATTCCCAAAAATTTGGGGCGTTACAACTCTACCCTCCTTAAAGAAATTTCGTCCTCGAAATTTACCTGATCCGAACAGATGAGGGTATTGTTGTTGCATTGCCTCCTCTGGCTCCCAAGTAGCTTCTTCTCTGCCATGGTTACGCCAAAGCACTTTCACTAATGGTACCGATTTCCTCCTCAGAACCTTAACGTCTCGATCCAATATTTGTACAGGTTCCTCCTCAAAGGTCAAATCAGTTCGCACCTCAATTTCTGCAACCGGCACGACATGAGCAGGGTCAGAACGATAGCGCCTTAACATGGAGACGTGAAAACATCGTGAATCCTGTCTAACTCTGAAGGCAATTCCAACTGATAAGCCACTGGGCCTACTCGCTTCAAAACCCGATAAGGCCCAATGAACCGCGGACTTAACTTGCCCTTCTTACCAAACCTTAGTATCTTCTTCCAAGGTGAAACCTTCAAGAAGGCCATATCGCCCATTGAGCATTCAATCTCCTTACGCTTCAGATCTGCATACGACTTTTGCCTATCAGACACTTCCTTTAACCGATCTCTAATTAACTTGACCTTATCTTCAGTATCTGCCACCAACTCAGGTCCAAGAACTTATCGCTCCCCCAGTTCAGTCCAACAACTAGGTGTTCGACACCTTCGCCCATACAGTGCTTCATAAGGTGCCATTCGAATACTCGACTGATAACTATTGTTGTATGCAAACTCTGCCAAAGGCAAGTAATCCTCCCAACTACCTCAGAAATCAATAACACATCCCCTCAACATGTCTTCCAAAATCTGAATAACTCTTTCAGACTTACCATCAGTTTGGGGATGGAAAGCCGTACTAAAGTTCAATCGCGTTCCCAGCGCCTCATGCAACTTTTTCCAAAACCGAGATGTGAATCTAGGATCCCAATCAGAGATAATCGAAACTGGAACTCCATGCAGTCGCACAAGCTCCGCCACATACAACTTGGCTAACTTCTGAAGAGAAAAGTCTGTGCGAACAGGTATAAAATGAGCCGACTTGGTCAACCTATCCACAATCACCCATATCGAGTCTTTCTTCGATGGTGTCAAGGGTAGCCCACTCACAAAGTCCATGGTTACCCTCTCCCACTTCCAAAGTGGTATATTTACTGGCTGCAATAATCCAGAAGGTAACTAATGCTCAGCTTTCACTTGCTGGCATGTCAGACATTTCCCCACAAATTCCGTTACCTCCCGCTTAAGTCCAGGCCACCAATACAGTTCTCGCAAGTCATGGTACAACTTATTCCCTCCAGGATGCATGGAACAAAGTCCCCCATGAGCTTCCTTTAAAATTGACTGTCTCAAGTCAGGGTCCTTCGGAACACAAATTCTACCTCGAAAACACAGAACCGCACCATCATTTATCCCAAACTCAGAAGTTCCCCCTTCCTTAATTTGCTGAAAACGAGGGACCAAAGACTCATCTTTCAACTGCTTTTCCTTAATCTGATCCACCCAGGTTGGCCTTACTTGCAATTCAGCCAACAGACTTCCATCATCATACAGACTTAGACGAGCAAACATTGCTCTCAGATCAGACACAACTCTACGACTTAGAGCATCGGCTACCACATTAGCCTTGCCTGGGTGGTATTCGATCGAACAGTCATAATCCTTAAGCAACTCGATCCATCTTCTTTGCCTAAGGTTCAGTTCCTTCTGAGTCAGCAAATACTTGAGACTCTTATGATCTGTGTATATAATACACCTTTCTCCATACAAGTAATGTCTCCAGATTTTAAGCGCAAAGATTACTGCTGCTAACTCCAAATCATGAGTAGGATAGTTCCCTTCGTAAGGCTTAAGTTGTCGAGATGCATAAGCAACCACCTTACCCTCTTGCATCAACACACAACCCAAACCTACGTGTGATGCATCACTATACACAGTAAAATCTTTCCCAGACTCTAGTTGAATTAACACAGGTGCTTCAGTCAGAACTTTCTTCAACCTCTTAAAAGCTTCTTGCTGCTTCTCCGTCCATACAAACGATACTCCTTTCCTTATGAGTTTTGTGAGAGGTGCTGCCATCACCGAAAAACCTTCCACAAACCTTCTGTAGTAACCTGCCAACCCTAGGAAACTTCGAATTTCTGAAATTGACCTAGGTGGCTTCCATTCTAAAATTGCTTCAATCTTTCAAGGATCCACTCTAATCCCCTCTGCAGAGACCACATGCCCCAAAAAGGTTACCTCCCTCAACCAGAACTCACACTTGCTGAACTTCGCATAAAGTTCCTTCTCCCTTAACACTTGCAACACATTGCGGAGATGCTCATCATGTTTTGCTTCGATCTCAGAATATACCAGAATATCGTCAATAAAGAAGACCACGAACCGATCCAGAAATGGTTGGAACACACGATTCATCAGATCCATAAATGCTGCAGGAGCGTTTGTTAGTCCAATGGCATAACCAAAAACTCATAATGACCATAACGAGTCCTGAATGCTGTCTTATGAATATCTGCCTCCTTGACCCTTAACAGATGATATCCAGATCGAAGATCGATCTTGGAAAATACAGAAGCTCCTTTAATCGTCAATCGTCAATCTGTCAATCCTTGGCAGAGGGTACTTATTCTTAATCGTCAGTTTGTTCAACTGGCGATAATGAATGCACATACGCATCGTCCCATCCTTCTTCTTCACGAATAGCACCGGTGCTCCCCATGGAGACACACTTAGCCTAATAAAGCCCCTATCCAACAATCCTTGAATTTGTGCATTTAACTCCACTAACTCCTTTGGTGCCATCCTATATGGTGCAATAGACACTGGTGCTGTCCCAGGCAACAGGTCGATTCCAAATTCGACTTCTCGGTTTGGAGGCAATCCCGGAAGTTCCTCCGGAAAAACATCTTGGAACTCTTTTACAGTTCTAACCTTATCCACTGTTAGCCCCTCCACATCTGTTTGACTTACAAATGTCAAATAGGCCTCACAACCTTTCCGAATCCACTTTTCAACCCTCAATGCCGATATCACATTAGACAAATAGTCCCTTCGTTCACCTATCACCATAACCTCATCCCCTTCCGTGGTCCTTAGCACCATTCGCTTAGCAGCACAATCCAGAGTCGCCTTACGCTTAACAAGCCAGTCCATTCCCAGAATGAGATCAAACTCTCCAAACGGCAACTCCATTAGATCGCCAGGAAAGATCCTACCTTGAGTTTCTAAGGGTACATTCTTATACAGCTTGTCTACCCTAACCGAGTGACCCAAGGGACTTAGCACAGATACCCCACTCACTATCTTCTCAGAATACACTCCCAAAGACCTAGATATGGCACACGCAACATAAGAATGAGTAGATCCAATATCCACCAAGGCAGTATACGGCATATTAGAAACTAAAAACGTACCAGTTATGACATCAGGTGCGTCGCCCTCCTCTCGACGACGAGCTGCATACACCAACGCTGGCTGTCGAGCCTCAGCATTTCCGGCTCCCCTGCCAGGCACCCCTCGACCTCGACCATTTCCATTTCCATTTCTGCCCCTACCTTGTCCACGTCCTCTTGGTGGTTGTGGTCTACCTCTCATAGGTTGAACAACCCTCTGTACAGCAACCTGAGCCTGATCAGCTCTCTCTGGACAGTCCTTAACTCTGTGCTCCATAGATCCGCATTGGAAACAAGCACCAGAACGTTTCCTACACTTGCCCAAGTGTACCTTACCACAGTCCCCGCAGATTGGCAGTCTAACCACATTCATCGGAACGGCTCGAATTGGCTCCTCCACTCTCGCCCTTTTGACATTCTTGCTTACTCCATCCAAAGGTCTTGAATCCCTCCGGAAATGGTTCTAATCTTTCTCACGGTTCTGCCTCTCAGTACGCTTTACCTCCTCAGCGATCTTAGCTTTTTCCACCAGAACCGCGAAGTCACGCTCCCTCTGTGGAGCAATCAGCACCTTAAGGTCATCTCTGAGTCCATCCTCAAAGCGAACGCTACACTCATACTCCGTAGCAACTATTCCCATAGCATACCTACTCAGCCTCAGAAATTCAGCCTCGTACTCAGCAACAGTTTTGCCTCCTTGGACCAGATTCAGGAATTCTTTCCTACGGGCGTCCACATAACTTGCCCCGATGTACTTTCCTTTAAAGGCTATCTTAAATATCTCCCAAGTAACCCTATCAGCTGGGGTTCCATCCCTCACGGTGAGCCACCACTGATAAGCCTCATCTCGCAGCAACGATATGGCCCCCTTCAGCTTCTGGTCCACAGAACAGTCCAAGTCATCCATAATTCGTTCCGTGGCCTCCAACCAATATTCTGCCACATTCGGGGCTACACCAGACACACCCCTAAAGATCTCCGCTCCGTTAGCCCGGAATCGTTCAAAAATCGATTCTCGAATTCCGTTGCCTGAACTTGCCCCGGCAACCCTTTCCAAAACTCGAAGCATTACCTGCGACAGGGCGTCATCCCCGGCACCATGATCATGTGATTCCACTTTCGTTGTTGATGGTACCGGTGCTTCTTCCGCTGGCATATGTCCTGAAGACGAAGATCCCGCTCGAGCTCTTCCTCGGCCTCGTCCACGGCCTCTACCTCGAGCTGCTCGCGTACTCATATCGTATTATCTGTTTACAAATTTTATGCATTAATTTTAGCATTCCAGTGATTATTACAGATGTTTTATGATTCAAACAGTAATTCAGAGGTGGTTTTCGTAGAATCGACGTCTAGCTACAGTTTCAGTCTTTTAGCAAGCTTTTCTAGGATTTCAGTAGCATCCTATCTAGAGTATTCTAATAAAGTCTCAGTACAGACAGATAATTAAGAATATATTCAGAAAAATTAAGAATACTTACAGGCTTGGGCCAGAGATTCGGAATGCCACCTTCAGGAGTCCAGATTTTAAAAACTGATTTTTTTTGAAGATCTTCGTTTTTGTAAACCCATTCCACAGCCGAGTTGTTGCAACTTGGCTCTGATACCACTAAATGTAACACCCCAAACCCGACCTAGATGTTATGACCGGATCCAGTGCGCCATATCGATGCGTTCAAAACGTTCCGTATTACTTAGGTTGGAAAACTTAGTTGGCGTTGCAAAAGATACTTTTAAAAGTAGGTTAAAGTGATTAGAAGCTGTACACCAGGTAGGAAACCAAGAAAAGAGGAGGTGAGTCCGTCAGACTACTTAAGTACCAAGCTCCCTTCAGATCCAATCCTAGACATGCACACCACCATTGCCACACCTTAACGACTCGTATAATTTTGAGAAAAACCATCTGGTTATGTCTATCTTAAGAAAATGATTAAGTTTGAAAACGTTTGCTTAGCGGAAGTCTTACTTGTAATCGTGTTATTTTGAAATCACTTAATGTTTTTGGAAACAAACCCTAGATCTAGCCCATTTTGATAGTTAATATAATTTAAGATCATCATGATAAGTTATAGATCAAAACCCAAATAAGAATAATCATAAGCGGCCTTATTACATAACAAAACCCAAAACCATAAATGAAATTAAAAGGACGTCCCGTTCACCAAAAAGAAACCACGCTCGTAAAAACATGTGGCCAGTCCGAATCCCTCGCAGCTCCAAGCCCACTATGGTCGATGATTACCTGCGAGAATGAAAAAAAGGGGTGAGTTTTGGGAAACTCAGTGTGTAAAATTAACCCAACCATAGCCCAAATCAGTTCAAACCACAGAATTAAAACAAGTTGGCCTTACCCCAGAACAGATTTCAGAATAAAGCCCATAGGCCCAAAACAGATTAGAACAGATATATCATGCTTATGCAGAAACCCAACCATATCCAACCATGTGTACCCCCATACCATCCTTTCGCCATGTGGGGAGACTACTCGACCCACCCAACCGCTACACGCCACAGAAATATGCAGCATGGCTGCCAGATACAGAAAATGTGACAGAGTCACCAGATACAGATATTTTGTGGCAGTGCCACCAGAACAGATAATTTGTGGCAGGGCCACCAGAACAGATAATTTGTAGCATAGCCACCAGGACGCTTCCTCCATAATATAACCCATGTCCCCATGCAACAGATATACATTCATGGCATACATCATATAGATTTAATTCATCATGCTTTTCAAACAAAATTAACCCTAGGGGTATAAAGGTCATTTTGCATACATAGGGGTATAATGGTAATTTTGCATACATAGGGGTATTCTAGTACATCTAACTATTTCCAAAGTTTTCATGCATATCGTTGCCATTACGTTTAGCCAGAAACACTTACCGAGTGTTCTTACCGAATTGGGCCCGTTGGCCCACTAATCCAGTTTTGGCCCATTAAGCCCAAAATATATCAAAATGCACGAAATAGAGCGTACTGCAGTTTTATCACTTTTGATTACCAGTAATAATTACCCATACGTCTTACGAGCATTCGCACACTCACAAGTGCCCAAAATACCGGCTTTTTGGCATTTCGGCTTTTCGGCTTTTGCCGATCTAGCCTATGAGAGGGTGTCAGTTACACACCTGTTTTGGGATTTCCTCGACGAGATCTACACACGAACTGCCTACAATTGCATCACTTTATATTACTCCAAATATCGAAAAAAGATTGAGTATATAGTCCCCTACCACATTCGGCCAAACATGCCTAAAACCCTTATTGCTCTTACCTTATTGCCGAAAGATGGTTAACTCCAAAGATCCGATCGTTCCACCTGTCCAAGCCCTTGATCAACCGCCTCTAAATCACGCTATTACCAAAACAAAATAGTTACTACGACCCCTCAGGATTACAAGTCCAAATCGACAACCTCCCTAACTTTTAGAGATTTCGGCTTTTCCTAAAATATGCAAGAAGACTAAGTTTTGGAGAAGACTTACCACCGATTCCTTAGTGAATGCTTCCAATGGGTTTCCCACTCGATCCTGATGTATATCTAAGCCCTCAGATGATAACAAAAGTCGAGCTTTTAGTGACTTCAGTATTCGGCCAAGTCCCTTTTAATGTGGGGTTTTCGGCTTTTTGCAACTTGTGTTTAGAAAGGTAAAACGAGAGGGTTTTTGATATGGTCTTGTCGTAAAAACTTAAGGTTTTAGAGGGCTGGTGAATCGGTCACAAATGATGAAGAGATGATGTAACACCCCGAACCCGAGACCGTCGCCGGAGTCGAACACGAGGTGTTAACAGACTTCAAACCACTTATTAAAAATTTCCCAGACAAGCTGGCAATCTGCGTACTAGTCGCTTTAAAAATCATATCTTGAGTTCTGAAACTTGAAATCCAGTTCCGTAAATTTTCCCCGGAAGTAGACTCATATATCTATATGGTAGAATTTTTGTAGAATTTTTGGTCAGGCCAATTGGTACAGTTTATTAGTTAAAGTCGTCCCTGTTCCTGGGTTCGACTACTCTGACCTTTGTGCATTACGACTTAGATATCTCCCTTTACAGAGCTTCAATACTTATTCCATTTGTTTCTAATGAAACTAGACTCAAAAGGGAATCTATACATATAAGGCATGACTTCTAATTGTCTCTTATTAATTTATGGCGAATCTCTAAAGTCGGAACAGGGGATCCAGAAATCGCTCTGGTCCTGTTTCACAAGGGTTTAATTATCTCCTAACATACAGCTCATATGGTCGTTTCGTTTCTTCCATATGTAAATAGACTCATCGAGCTTTGATTACATAATTTATTCATTATTTAATTCCATTCCTACTATTTATTTTTGATTTTTCAATCTCACATCACTGCTGCTGCCAGCATCTGTTACTAAAGCAACTATGCCTATTTCGTGATATCTCCTTGATCTAACTAATAATTCATCATGCATATCACAAATTATGATCATGACTAGCCATGCCAAAGGCTAATCATTGACAAACATCTCCCTATTACACTATTGCCATATCATGAATTTTAACACCAAAATTAATCAACCATGACATGTGGCATAAAAATCGATTAGGCCTCAACTATTATTCAACCAAAACCGAATTGGCCCAATATCAGTCATGACCACATTATAAAACCCATTTACTACATTTTATAACTAAGTATCATAGGACCCAAAGTCCAAATTAACATTTATGCCATTTTCGTATGGCTGAAAGTTTACATACCAAAGTTCAAACACAACATAATAGCCTATACATGCCGAAATGTTCTCCTAAACCGACTAAGAAGAAAGTACCAAAACTTGCTAGCTGGTGTGATGACTTCGATGACGGCCCGATCACGCAAAAAGAGACGAGTCCAAGAAACCTAAAATAGGTGACAAGGAAACACCGAGTGAGTATATAACTCAGTAAGTCATAAGCAATGCACTACCATCCATTAATAACATTTCACAAGAGGAAACAAAATGGAACGAGGCTAGTTACTCCATCCATACCGAACTATGCCATAGTTCCTTAGACCTATCGGTTCAATCTCATACCAAGTCATGCATTCACATTCCATATACTAATCAATAGGATATTTGAGGTATTTTCATACATCATTTTATTTTTGTTACAATCATACAACTAAACGACCTTTCACCTATTCCACGATAAATCTTATGTACGTGACTTCAATTATAATTGTCACATAGGTTCAAACTTACCAAGCTCAACTCCAAATATAAACATAGCGCCTATTAGCCATGAACTCAAGGTACTTACCCGATCCGCTGTCCGTGATCAACTCAATAATGTCGCACACTTAGTGTCCATAGTGATTCAAAAATATATATTAAGTCCGCACACTCAATGCTATATAATCAACTCGCACACTTAGTGCTATACAATCAAACTCGCACACTTAGTGCTGTACAATTTAAACCCGCACACTTAGTACCAATCTCATGATCATAAATGTTTATACCCGCACACTTAGTGCCGAAATCAACAACTCAATACATCTCACCTCTTTTCTTTTCATTCAACACTTTCATCACCACATGCATACATGTATATAAATTTATCATTCCATTCGGCATAATTACATAGACATTATGTCTATTTAGATCAATACAAAATATATGTTTGGTGACTTACCTTATGTTGGGGAAAACGATTCCAACTCGGCTACTCGATGTTCTTTCCTTTGCCCTTGCTTGCCTCTCCACCTTTAACTTCTTGAGCTAAATCGATAAATTAACTAGTTTAACCGTCTTGCTAAATATTTATATCAAAATATTAATGATTTCATAGCATAGGAGACACATGGCCAATTCTTATCTTTCTACCCCATGCTTTTGAACTATTTGGTTAACAACCATATACTATCACCCTATTGTCGATAATCCAATCAAGGATAGTATCACAATTGTGTACACCCATATAGCCGAATGTGCAAGATTAAATTCAACATCACCTATATACTTAATTAGATGGCCGAATATACCAAATTAAACTCAACATTAAATGTCACAAGAACCCTAATCTAATTTGCAAATTGCTTGGCCAAAGACTCACAAGTGCCTTATCTATAACCTATTCGGCCTTACTACTTAAACTTGGCCTTTCATACACTTATATCTAATGTCATAGAGATGCCAAATCCTTAAGTGTTCCAACATCTAACTTACTCAATTCAACACATCGAACAACATTTATACCGATTTTGCTAGCACACAAGCCTTTGGCCGAATGTCATTAACCTCTAGTCACCTAAATTTTTATTCTTTAAAACTCATCCAACACTACATTCGGCACCTCCAACCTATAATTTAGATATTCTCAAGTTCATTCACAAGTACATTTATATGACACATATAGCATTAACATTTTTCAACATGAATCTATAACATGACCGAATACTCATGCACATACATACATAAAGAGAACTCAAATAACACCCAAAAATCTCCTTTCCAAAGTGCATATATACCCATACATACGGCAACTTCCATTCTTATCTCCCAACAATGAATTCATGAATTTAGCTATGGGTTAACTAGACTATACACTTATCAACTTAATCTCAACATCAATTAGAATAAAATCACAATGCATACCTTTCCTTTGAACTAGCCATGGCCGAATGCCTTGGTTTCTTTTTTTTCAATCTTTCCTTTCTCAATTTCGGCAATGAAGGAGATGAAAGATGAGCCTTCCTTCCTCTTTGTTTTCTTTACTTTATTTCACTAATATTATTTTTTTCTCACATAATGCCATTTCTTATTTTAATAACTAATTAAACATATATATTTGCCCATCAACACCCATCTTGGCCGGCCACTATAAAGAAAATTGGGCAATTTGACATGCAAGTCCACCCTTGTGTTGACATGCACTAATAAACCATTTAAAATTAGTCAATCATATTTCACCATGTCTCATATTGATCCCTATTTAATAATTTCTCATGCAATTGGCAAAATTAGGGAATGAAACGTCCACATATGCATGTACACACATAATAAGCATAGAATATAACAATTAATTATTTTTACGACTCGGTTTTGTGGTCCCGAAACCACTTTCCGACTAGGGTCACATTAGGGCTATCACAACTCTCCCCCACATAAGAAATTTTCGTCCCCGAAAATCTTACCGGTGAATAATTTTGGATATCGATCCTTCATAGAGTTCTCAAGTTCCCAAGTGGCTTCTTCAATTCCGTGTTTATGCCACAACACCTTCACTAATGGGATTTTCTTATTTCGCAACTCTTTTACTTCACGCATCAAAATGCGAACCGGTTCTTCTTCATAACTCAAGTTAGGCTGAATCTCGATCTTAGATGGAGTGATTACGTGCGACGGGTCGGACCTATATCGTCGAAGCATCGAGACATGGAAAACGTTGTGAATCTTTTCAAGCTCAGGGGGCAAAATTAATCGGTATGCAACTGGTCCAACTCGTTCGGATACCTCTTATGGACCGATGAACCTCGGACTTAGTTTGCCCTTACGACCAAATCTAAGCACCTTCTTCCAGGGTGAAACTTTGAGAAATACTTTGTCTCCAACCTGATATTCAATGTCTTTTCTTTTCAAATCCGCATACGACTTTTGACGATCCGAAGCGGCTTTCGAACTTTCACGAATTACTAGAACTTTCTGCTCAGCATCCTTAATCAAATGAACCCCAAAAATTTTACTTTCACTAAGTTCAGTCCAAAATAATGGGGTACGGCATTTACGACCGTATAAGGCCTCATAAGGTGCCATCTTAATGCTTGATTGAAAGCTATTGTTGTAAGCGAATTCGATCAAAGGCAAATATCTTTCCCATGAACCACAAAACTCTAAGACGCAACATCTCAACATATCCTCGAGTATCTGAATTATTCGTTCAGATTGGCCATTAGTCTGGGGATGAAATGCGGTGCTAAAATGCATCTTAGTACCCAACGCTTCTTGTAAATTTTTCCAAAATCGCGATGTAAATCTTGGGTCTCTATCCGACACGATAGAAATAGGTACCCTATGCAATTGAACAATTTGGGAGGTGTATAATTCTGCCAATTTATCGAGCGAAAAATCTGTACGGACAGGGATAAAATGAGCAGACTTGGTCAATCTATCAACAATAACCCAGATTGCATCTTTCTTGCTTGATGACAATGGCAATCTAGATACAAAATCCATCGTTACCCGATCCCACTTCCATTCGGGTATCATGATCGGCTGAAGTAATCCCAACGGCACTTGATGTTCCGCTTTTACTTGTTGGCATATCAAACACCTTGAAACAAATTTAGAAATGTCTCGTTTCATACCGGGCCACCAAAATTGACGTTTTAGGTCATTGTACATTTTAGTACTACCTGGGTGGACTGACATTTGACTACTGTGAGCCTCGTCCAAAATCATCGAAATAAGTTCTGAATTTCTTGGAACACGTAATTGACCTCTGAACGTCAAGCAATCATTGTCGTCAATCCGAAACTCCGATTCCTCATTCGAAGCACATTCAGCTCGCTTAGTGACCAATTCAGCGTCGACTTTCTGGAATTCAAGTATTTGACGAATCAATAATGGTTTGGCCTTTAATTCAGCTACTAGCACCCCATCGGTTGAGACGGACAAGTGAGCGTTCACCGCTCTCAAAGCAAACAGTGCTTTCTGACTTAAAGCATCGGCAACCATGTTAGCCTTTCCCGGGTGATAATCAATAACAAGTTCATAGTCTTTCAACAACTCAAGCCAACGTCTTTGTCGCAGATTTAGATCTCTTTGAGTCATCAAATATTTAAGACTTTTGTGGTCCGAATAAATATGACACCTTTCCCCAAACAAGTAATGCCGCCATATTTTCAAGGTGAACACTATGGCCGCCAATTCAAGATCATGGGTCGGATAGTTTCTCTCATGCGGCTTTAATTGTCTCGACGCGTAAGCCACAACTCGACCTTCTTGCATCAACACACAACCTAGCCCAAGTAAGGATGCATCACTATAAATGACAAACTCTTTGCCGGACTCCGGTTGTACTAGCACTGGAGCTTCGGTTAAACAGGTCTTTAGTCGATCGAAACTCTTCTGACAGTTCTCTGTCCACTCAAACTCAACATCTTTTTGGAGTAGTTTCGTCAACGGTGCAGCTACCATCGAGAAACCCCTTACAAACCGTCGGTAGTATCCGGCAAGTCCCAGAAAGCTCCTAACTTCAGTAATATTCCTCGGAGGTTTCCAATCGAGTATGGCCAAAATTTTGTTCGGATCCACTCTAACACCCGATGCGGACACCACGTGCCCCAAAAAGCTAACCTCTTTCAACCAAAATTCACATTTACTGAATTTTGCGTATAACTGCTTGTCTCGCAAAATCTGTAATACTAACCTCAAATGCTCGGCGTGTTCGGCTTCACCTTGTGAATAAACTAAAATATCATCAATAAAATATCATCAAATGCAATATACATTTTTCAATTTTCCACTCAATATTCACATATTCTATTCAATATTAATAATCACTAATAATTCATGAATTTTTATTCAATTCAATACCATAATAATAATAATAATACTTACCATTCATATAAATAATAAATTCAACAAATAATTATTAGATTCGGTTTATAGAAATACAAACCGTAATTCTCGAGTTTACTCGATATCCTCGTCCACTTTCTCTTTCCCCTTCTTCGATGACATTTCCGGCGCAACATTAGCTACGAAAAAATTTACATTCATTCAAATTCATTAATATCACATTCTTAAGATTTCCATGTATCTTTTCCATAATTTCCAATTTAGTCCTTCCATCATAACCATTCTTTTTCTTCAAAATTAACTTAAGTTTTCATCTTTATACTTGCTTAAAATAAATTCCAGCTTTTCATATTCAACATAAAACTTAAATTCTGAATTTCTTTCAGCTTAGTCCTTACTATGTCAAAACTTAACTTTCTCTTTATAATTTAATCCTTTTCCCACTTCTAACTTAAATTCCTACCAATAAAACTCATAATTCATCATTTTATTCAACATGAATAATATCTAGAAATCTAATAACCTTCAAAATATCAACTTAATTTCACCAAAACTTTGTTCTAAAACTTCTAAAACATCAAAATTAAGTAAAAAGGGCTAAATTGACTTACTTATTAAACTTCCAAGCTTCAAACCTTTAATTTTCTCTTTTCTTCTTTCTTTTCTCTTTTTCTTTCTTCCTTCCCCTGTTTTGTTCCACATTCTGTTTCTTTTCATTCTATTTCTTTCTTTTATTTCCTTTTTATTTACTTTACTTTTAATAATAATATATAATATACTTATATAATAAGCAAACATAGATGTGTATTACAAGTGTATGTATACTATTGGTACACATATAAATTATTTTTACCATACACTTGTCTTATATTTAATTTATTTATCATATAATATAAATTTAATAATAAATACATTAATTATTTATTTAAATAATAAGTAAATACATTCATGTATTACAAATGTATGTATTATATAATTACACATGTATTTTATTTTTGCCATACACTTGGCACCCTTTTTGGCTTATTTACTTATTTAGTCCTTTCAATTTTATTTATTCTATAATTAAACTTTCACACTTCATTCAATTTAATCCTTTTATCCAATTATCCTTAATTTAAGCTAATTCACTTAATTAAACTTTAATTATCCACTCATTTAAATTCATAAATATTTTTAATAAATATTCACGAATCCATTTTTCAGAAACAAAGACCCGAAAATGTAATTTTTCGATAACTGTAAAATTCGGGTCATTATAGGTAATCCAGATCAAGCTCCTTAGAGCATATGTCATAAAAAGGATTTAGCCTGGACTGGTAATCCTGTTGTATACATGTGTGGCTCGAGAGTGTATTCCCTGAAATAGTACCTAATGGGTACCATTGAATATGAATTGACGAATCTTGATTTGTATATCACAAGTGTACTACTTGTGAATCCATCGATATTTCAGATAAATTCAACGAGTAAAAGTTCTTTACATGAGAAGATATCAATAAGAAATGAGTTATTACACATATTGGCCTGAAATACATGAAAATGACGATATGTGATAATTGATATATGGAAATATGAAATGACGATATTGTACATGGAATTTATTTGATGAGTATGTACAGCTTTGATTATAGACTTATACACATTGAGTGTACTAATCGTGACCTTGATATTCTGAGTAATATGAGTAAAGTTCTAATATGAAATGATTGAAACTCGAAATGAACTAGTACGAAATTATACTTGTAATAATGGGATAAATTATGCATGTTGAATGAATACATGTTGTGGAAAGCATATGTGCTTGAAAACTTGATTGTTATTGAGACCATATATGTTTTGATGTTATTATGGATTATATGACTAATAAGGGCAATGAGGATGTGTGTGTAGGGTTTGAGGTCAAATTGATTGATTATGCCTTACATAGTTACCTCAAAATAGAATAAATGGTAAGTTAAGTACCATGTTATACGAACTTACTAAGAATTTTATGCTTACTAAGTTTTATTTCCCTATTTTAGAGTAAATCGGAAGCTCGTTGGATTGGAAGCTTGACGGAGATCACTCACACTATCCATCAGCCTATAAAGGTATATATGGTAAATCAATTATGGTTGTAATGGCAGTATAGGATATATTGGCATGTAAATGTAAATGATGCTTATAATCTAACCATGTAAATGTAAATGATGCTTATAATCTAACCATTAGAATGGCTAGTAATGGCTTTTTTTGATATATTTCTAATGTCATACTATGGTAGCTACATATGTGTTAAGTAGTTGACCAGATTATGTCTAACATATGGATTAAACTAAGGTAAGACTATAATCATGTATGCATGTAAAGATATGCCATGTTGAATGACAGAATTCGCTTAAATTGAATGCTTGGAATAGTTGGATTAGTGCAGGAAAATGATAAATTTGGGTGACAAATGAGGCTAGGAAATGGCTTTATTTTGTCCATGTAACATCTCGAATTAGGGTTTAATTGGAACAGTGGTCTCGAGACCACAAATCCAAAGTAGAAATAATTAATTTATGATTGTTATGAGGTCTATAATATAATTGCATGCTTATGTGAAAATTTCATGAAGAAATTTTATGGATAAAGTGTTCAATTTGACATTTAGGACTAAATTGCAAAAGTTGCAAAAAGTGAGTTCTAGAAGCTTTAAGCATGAAATTGCCATGGATTTTTAATTAGAGGTCCTTAAATAACAATTTTCCCAATTTCTATTTTTATGGTAAAAAATGCGCATGAATAGGAAAATTTTGAAAGAAAGGCCTTGAGGGCTTTTTTGTCATTTGGTTAATAAAAGAATAAAAAGGAAAAAATAAGTCAAAAATTGTGTCCATCTTCCTCCTCCTTAGCCGAAATTCTCAATGAGCAATAGCTAGGGTTTTGTTCATCCTTTCAAGCTCGATTGTAAGTACACCCTAGCCCCATCTTTAATGTTCTTTATGTTTTTGAGATCCTTGAAGCATGATCTAGCTATTTTTACCATTATTTTGAGCTAGGGTTCATGTTCAAAAACTTATCCATGTGTGACATGCATGTACTTTGGTGTTTAATGGAGGAATATGAAAGTTTGATGCATGATAAACATCTTTTACTAAGTGATTTTTCATGAAAACACCTAAAAAGGACCTTTTTGTAAAAGTTGTAAAATAGGTGGTTAAAATTTTAATTTGAAAGAAAATATGGGCTTATATAAGTATGATATAAGTTTGGCTAGGCTTGGGTAGCAAAGAAAATGAACACATTTCATTTTACGAGCCTAGGGGCTAATTTGTAATTATGTAAAAGTTTAGGGGAAAAATTATTATTTTTCCAAAGTATGCTTTATGGACTATTTTGAACAATGTGATAATTAAATAAGTGAAATTTTCTATTATAGATCAAGAAAAAAGGAGTCCGGACCTAAACTGAGGAAAAAACAAGGTTTTGGACTAAATCAAATAGTAGCCATATTTTGGGTACCGAGGTAAGTTTGTGTGTAAATAATGCAAATTTATATTATTATGTATTTAATGCTTTAATAATACATGAATTGTATAATTGTCTTTGTGGATCTAATTAATGATGACTCGATGAAGATTCGATGAGTTCGATGCCTCAAAATCCCTGTTGAACCTTAGGAATAGTTAGGATACAAATGTCATGACATTAGGGTTATGTGTGATCCCATGTAAGACCATGTCTGGGACATGGCATTGGCATTGGTATGAGATCCCATGTAAGACCATGTCTGGGACATGGCATTGGCACCGACGTGTGATCCCATGTAAGACCATATCTGGGATATGGCATTGGCATCAACATGAGACATCGTGTAAGACCATAGCTGGGCTATCAGCTTCGATTTGTGATCCCATGTAAGACCATATCTGGGATATGGCATTGGCATCTTACTATGTTTATGAGAATTCCCGAGTATCCTTTAGTAATTCCAAGTGGTTCAACGGGTAATCAAAAGATTATGTCAAAAAGATGACAAGGTATGATCATGTTGAAAGGGTACAGGGGAGTACATAAAGCCCATAAATATTGATATTATGAATCAATGAGACCTCGATATGTGAATGAATAAATTATGATCATGAGTCTTATTGTACATTATGCAAATGATATGGCTTAAAGTGTAACTATGATACTTGATGACATTATGATAAATATTATTATGTTATATGTATAATAAAGTATGGTTAATGTTGTTAATTATTTACATGCAAACTTACTAAGCTTTATGCTTACTCCCCTTTCTTTTCCATTTCCTTATAGTGTCGCCAAGCTAACTCGGGATCAAAGGACATCGGAGCTCTATTCGCACTATCAAACCAATCTTTTGGGTATAGTGAATCTAAGTATTTTGAGTATGGCATGTATAGGGACTTAGTCTTTTTGTTATATGTCATATTGGTTTAGCCAAATGTGTTGGCTTATGATGATATTGATTCATTTTGTATAAGGCCATGAGATGTGGCTCATATTGATTATTGGGTTATAAACCTATTTATCCATGCATGCATATGCCTATGCAATTGTGATGTGGTTGGTTGTTGTGAGTATGTGATGAAATATGTTCTAGCTATGAATGTTTGTTGATGGAATTGTAAGTGAATGGCATGATGACAACTAAGGCATGAGCATTTAAATGAAAGTAATCTACAACTCTTAGTGCATGCAAATTTATAAAATTTGGCTTGACCAAGTATGTAGTCTTATGCATGTATTAGTAAAGATGAAATGATCATGATCATGTCTTGTTTATTTATGTTTAAGTGCTCAATTATGCCATGTTTAATTGACTTGAAGTCATGTATGTGTTTGCGCAAATAAAGGTAACAATTGGCTTGGAAAATAGCCTCAAAGTTGTCGATACGGATAGACACACGGTATGTGTCTAGGCCGTGTGTGAGACACGATCTGCCCCATGGGCATGTGATCTGGCCATGTGTCCCCTGCACCCTAATTAGGTAAAACAGAATACCCTGTAGTAAACACAAGGGAAGAGACACGGCCGTGTGTCTCATATGTGTGAAGGACACGGAGTCGAACACGGCCAGTAGCACGAGTGTGTCCCAGGGTCACACAGGCGTGTTCCTCAGACCACACAGGCGTTTGAGCCCTTCACCTTGGAGAAAAATTTTAAATTTCGTGAAAAGTTCTTAGAGTTCCCAATTAAGTCCTGACTCGATTCGAATGCTCATATTGGGCCTCGAGGGTCCAATTAAGAGATGTTTTGAATGATTTTGGTAAATAAATAGTAAATAATATGAAATGTCTGTAAATGTTCTGAAAATCTCTAGTACCGCTTCGTAAACCTATTCCAGCGACGGATACGAGTTAGGGGTGTTACATGTTAAACTAAATTGGTCTCTAATAACTCATGGGTTTTTCAAAAAATAGATTAAGTTTTCATCTAAAAATAAGCAAATATTTTAATATGATCATTTTTAAAACTCTAATAGCTTACCGGGCCATTTCGATGGCTAATGTAGTCTTCCGAATTCAGGTCTAATGTCTAGGCCAGGTTGGGGAGGTTATGCTCTTCACACTCACATATAGTTATGAATGTAACATCCCCATCTCAGCAAAGACGTTAGACCCGAATTTGGGAGATTACATTGGCCACCAAGATTGCCCATCAAACTGGTGGAGTTTATAAAGCAGTCATTTTTAAACATTTTTTTTAAAACCTTAGTCTATTTTCAGAAAAAACTTATGAGTTATCAAAGTTGGTTTAGATGGTTTAGATTAACTAACCTATTTTACGGTGATTCCTTTAAAAACTTAGCTAATTTCTGATTTAATTGTTACTCAAAATTTAATTATAATCTAGTAGCGGAAAATTGATATTTATTTAGTTTTAATAAAATATGTGTTTCATGCATAATTAATTAAAACTCTTGTTTTCAACTTTTTAAAAAAAACAAAATTAAATTTCATGCATGTAGTATGATGCGGCCGTTGAGAGCACCAAAAATATCTTATCTCTATAAAATATTGAAAATAAAAAATAATAGTATAAGGGAAGTAGGGACAAATCGACAGGGACCGGATTTGCATAATTGCTTGCTCCTCAAAATCCTGGTCAGAATCGTGCCCAAGAAAACCTGCATACTTGGAAAAGAAATAAAAAACAGAATTAAAAGTTTTGATCTAGAAAAATATAATAAAAACAGAATTAAAAGTTTTGATTGAGATTTTGAAAATTAAAAATAATAGAAATAACTAAAGTTGAGGAAAATGTGTTCTTATAGAGAGATTCCAGCCTTCGGTTGTTTGATTCGTCTTGGGTTCAATCCTCAGCTTTTAGGTGATCCTTCTCAAACAGAAAAAGCCAGTTATAGTGGAAGAGGAAGCCTACGACCACCAACTCCAAGAATTTAGACTTACAATTTAGCGGAACTTGACACTAGTCAATAATCGCTTCTGTGAGATTACCTTATGCTAGATCATCACTTCTCAATGGCGAATCCCATGCCATTTTGTCTCTTGGGCTCGCCAACCTCTGACGCACTAAGCTAACGAGCCGACTGTGCCAACTTCCCAAAACATACAAAGCGGTCGCCTTTGCACACGTTGAAAAGATCACCTTTGAAGGGACATGGACGGAAGCGCCAGCCCCATAATGCGGAGAAGCGATGAATATTCGTCGAGAAGGCTAAGTACGGATCCTAAGCCTCATGAACCAGTTTTGGAGAATTTTGACAACCTTCGACTAGATAGATTTAGTGGCTCATGATTTTTGGGGAAAGACAAATAAAAATAATGGAAAGGGAATTTTTTATTGAAATATTAAAAGAACAAAAGACTAAATTTATGTGGGAGAGAGTGTTACAGCAAAAGATGGACGAAATCTGTGTCACTTCATCCCTTATTTATAGTGCTAAGAAATCTAGCCTATTCCTAATTAAATTCTAAAATATAAATACAAATACATAAAGATAATTAAAGATAAATGAAAATAAATCCTAAAATTAAATCTAAATAATAATCTTTAATAATTATCCTAATATAATTAAACATTAAATGGACTCTTGTGCTATAAAATCTCTTCTTTTGCACTTTTGCCCTTATATCTTCCATACTTGCATTTTTGGCACCACATTTTTCCCTATGTTTCATGTTGGCCCATTGCATCTTCAAATTTGCACTTTTTGCCCTTAAATTTCCTTTTGCCTCCAATTTAGTCCCTGAAAGGTAAAAGACCATAAGTAGCTCAAATTAGTAGGGTCATGTAACGCCCCTTACCCGCATTCAACACTAAAACAAGGTACGAGGTATTACCAGAACATAACACATACCATTAAATAAAACCGAGACAAAAATATGGCATCCAATTAGATCATGAATCGTTATAACATATGCCTTTAATAATATTAGCCAACTTCAATGGCTTTGTACAAAAAAATAGGTCAAATACTATAACCAATATTTTAAACCTAGGCAATTATGACACGTAACAAAATAACTAAGCCTACTATACATGCCATAATTCAAAATGTTTAGTTCAAATACCAAAAGTATTGATAGTGCGGGCAGATCTTCAACGATCTCTAACTCCTATGCTAGCTGGATGACACTACAAGACAAAAGAGAGAAAATAAAGTAAGCTTATAGCTTAGTAAGTAAGTATGTAAATAATAAATAAGGAATCTAATTTGTTTACAAAATAACTCAATTATGTCTATTTTTAATTTCACTATTTACTCAAATTTGATCAAACTGTCCCTCCTGCGTCATGTTCACTGAATAAATCATAACTCGAATTACGAAACCTAAAATTCAAATCTGTAAAATTTTTCTAAAACTAGACTCATATTAATTCTTACGAAAATTTTTCTATAATTTTTGGTCCATCCAATTAGTAAAGTTTATTAGTTAAAGTTTCCCCTGTTATACAGCTTGACTGATCTAACCTCTGTTCACTACGAATTAATTTTCTCAATGTACAAAAGTCAAATAGACATGAAATTTGTTTCATTTAAAACTAGACTCAATAACGAATCTAGGAATATAAACAATATTTCTTAATTACTTTTTTACAATTTTTAATGATTTTTCAAAGTTAGAATAGGGGATCACGTAGTCATTCTGAACAAGTCTCACAAAAATATAAATATCTCAAAATATAGGATTCCATTACTTATTCTGTTTCTTTTACATGAAAATTGACTCATTAATATTAATTTCATATCTCATTCAGCCTCTAATTAAATTCATACTATTTTTGGTGATTTTTCAAATTCACGTCTCTGCGACTGTCCAAACAGTTTTATTATCAATTTTGATCTTTCACACTTTGGTTGCATTCTTTGCTTATCCTTAACAATTTTTCCAACTTCCAGTCACATATCAAGCTTATTAATCATATGTTACACATGTGTATTCTTACACTTATCATTACAAAGTCATACATAATTTCATTTAGTCGATTTTCCTGTTGAACACTTCGGATCGAGTCCCCAATACTTGGTGGTTTCAGCGCATAGTTCCACCCATCACATAGTTCGGCACTCTTGTACACATGGTGAACATGAACACTTAGTACCACCCATGTGACCTAGCCATTTTATCTCGTAGCTCTCTTGTCGACATGGTGTCCTTCACCTGGAACCACACATGCGATCTAGCTACATTTATCCCGTAGCTCTCTTGTCTACATGGTATACATCCCGTATCACACATGTGACCTAGCTACCACATAGTATCTCGTAGCTCTCTTGTACACATGATGTGCACTTGGCACCATACATGTGACCTAGCTACATACCATCTATATCTTTCGATTCCGAAGGTTCAACTAGGAAGTATTTCACTTTCTAATACTTATTTCCATTCTTCCAATAGCCGATTATGATTCAAAATCAGCTACAATATATAAAATATGCTGAAATATAAAAACGTAAATAAAGATAATGTATTATTTACATACAAACTCACCTCGGTGCAAAATATGGAAATTTTTCAATTTAGTCCAAAATATTTTCCTTCCTCCGTTTGAGGTCGAATCCACACCTTTCTTGATCTATAATAACACATTTAGCTCATCTAACACTCATACTATCTATTTCAATCGAAAAATCACATTATGGAAAAATTACGTTTTTGCCCCCTAACTTTTACAAAATTATGATTTTCCCCTAGGCTCGAAAATTTAATTTCAGCCCTTATTCTTATGTTTTATGACTCAATTGCCCTTCATTAAAAACTATGGTGTTTTATCTTCCTTTAGGTATTTTTGTCCAAACTAGTATAATGGTCTAATTACTATTTAAGGACCTCTACTTAAAACCCCCATTTCAATCAAGTACTTTATGAACTAGAACACACATTTTTCATCTATTTCAATTTAGTCCTAAACATCAAATTAAACATCCAGTCATAAAATTTTCAACCTCGGATTCGTGGTTTCGAAACCACTACTCCGTTTTGGCCCTAAATCGGGCTGTTACAACTCTCCCCCCTTTAGGGATTCTCATCCCAAAAAATCTTACCGGTAAAGAGGTTTGGGTACTGTTTTCTCATGGCTTCCTCCGGTTCCCACGTAGCTTCTTCTACTCCATGTCTTTGCCATAACACTTTCACTAGAGCTATGCTTTTCTTTCTTAACTGTTTCACTTCTCGAGCGAAAGTCTTAATTGGTTCCTCATCATAGGTCAAGTCCGATCGAATCTCAATTTCTATTGGAGAAATCACATGTGAAAGATCAGAACGATAACATCGCAACATTGATACATGAAACACGTTATGAATTCTTTCTAACTCTGCCAGTAAAGCCAACTGATATGCCACTAGTCCAATCCTTTCAATAATCTCGTACGGCTCAATAAAACATGGACTCAACTTGCCTTTTTGGCCAAATCTCAGAATCTTCTTCCATGGTGACACCTTCAAGAACACTTTATCACCCACCTAAAATTCAATCTCTTTTCTTTTTAAATCTGCATATGACTTTTGTCGATCTGAAGCAGCTTTCAAGCAATTACGAATTACTTTTACTTTCTCTTCGGTTTCTTTAACTAGATCAACTCCGTGAATCTGTTTCTCACTAAGTTCAGCCCAATATAAAGGAGTCCGACACTTGCGACCATACAAGGCTTCGTATAGTGCCATCTGTATGCTCGACTGAAAACTGTTATTATAGGCAAATTCAACCAAAGGTAGATATTTCTCCCAACTACCTTCAAATTCTAAAACATAGCATCTAAGCATATCTTCGAGTACCTGGATTACTCTTTCTGACTGACCATCTGTTTGTGGAAGAAACGCGGTACTAAAGATTCAATTTTGTACCTAAAGCTTCTTGTAACTTTTTCCAGAATCAGGACATAAACCTCAGATCTCTATCTGATATTATAGACATAGGTACCCTGTGCAACCTCACAACTTCAGCAATATATAATTTAGCTAATTTATCAAGTGAGTAATCGGTACGTACCGGTATAAAGTGAGTCGACTTTGTTAACCTATCAACCACTACCCAGACAACATCCTTCTTTTTAGGAGTCAAAGGCAACCCGCCTACAAAATCCATGGTAATCTTATCCATTTCCACTCAGGTACCATCACCGGTTGGAGTAATCCTGAAGGCACTTGATGCTCAGCTTTTACTTGTTGACAGATCAAACACTTTGTTACAAATTTAGAAATGTCCCTTTTCATGCCTGGCCACCAATATAACTTCTTTAAATCATTATACATTTTTGTGCTATCAAGGTGTACTGACAAACAGCCACTGTGCGCCTCATGTAATATTTTTTGAATTAATTCATCATTTTTCGGTATACATATCTTGTCTCGAAACATCAAACAGTCATCTGGTCCAACTCAAAAATCTGAGTCGTAACCCGATTCGCACTAAGTTCTCTTGGTTCGCAACTCACTATCGTTCTTTTGAGCATCACAAATTAGTTGGAGAAATAACGGTTTAGCCCTCATCTCTGCCAAGATTGACCCATCATCAGACAATGCTAACCTCGTATTCATGGCTCTCAAAGTAAAAAGAGATTTCCTGCTCAAGGCATCAGCAACTACATTCGCTTTCCCCGGATGATAATCAATCACTAGCGCATAATTTTTCAATAATTCAAGCCATCTCCGCTGTCGCAGATTCAAATCCTTTTGATTTATCAAATACTTCAAACTTTTGTGATTAGTAAAAATTCGGCATTTTTCACCATACAAATAATGTCGCCAGATCTTCAAGGCAAAGACAATAGCGGCCAATTCCAAATCATGTGTAGGATAGTTCTTCTCATGCGATTTTAACTGTCTCGAGGCAAAAGCTACCACTTTACCCTCTTGCATCAGCACACATCCAAGACCTGTCAATGATGCATCACTATACATTACGAACTCCTTCCCTGGCTCGGGCTGTACTAAAATCGGTGCTTCAGTCAATCGTGCTTTCAGCTTTTCAAAACTCTACTGACATTTATCAGCCTATTCAAACTTAACATTCTTTTACAGAAACTTAGTCATAGGAGAGGCAATCGTCAAAAATCCCTCGACAAAATGTCTATAATACCCAGCCAAGCCTAAGAAGCTTCTAACCTCAGATACATTCTTTGGCGGTTTCCAATCAACGATCGTGGAAATTTTGCTCGAATTCATCCGAATACCGTCACCTGAGACTATATGTCCCAAAAATCTGACTTCACGAAGCCAGAACTCACTTTTGCTAAACTTAGCAAACAGTTTCTTTTCTCTCAAGATCTGCAAAATGGTTCTCAAGTGTTCGGCGTGCTCAGACTCATCCCGAGAATAAATTAGGATGTCATCTATGAACACTACCACAAACTTATCCAAATCTGGTTGAAAGATTCGGTTCACCAAGTCCATAAATATAGCTGGAGCATTTGTTAAGCCGAAAGGCATCACAAGGAACTCATAATGTCCATACCTTGTCCTAAAAGCGATTTTCGGCACATCTGACTCCTTAACTCTCAACTGGTAGTAACCGGACCTCAAATCAATCTTTGAAAACACTGTTGCCCCCTTCAACTGATCAAATAAATTATCAATCCTCAGTAACGGGTACTTGTTCTTTATAGTCACCTTATTGAGTTAATGGTAATCAATGCCAACCTCATTGAGCCATCTTTCTTCTTTACGAACAATACAGGAGTACCCCAGGGAGAGAAACTCGGTCTCACAAATCCCTTGTCTATTAACTCTTGCAACTGAGCCTTCAATTCTTTTAATTCAGTCAGAGCCATTCTATATGGAGCAATCGAGATCAGTGCAGTCCCCGGCAATAAATCAATGGCAAACTCTATCTCTCTGTTTGGAGGCAATGCAGGCAATTCCTCTAGAAATACATCTGGAAATTCATAGACTATCGGCACTGATTCCAGCTTCAATTCAGACATTTCAGTATTTATTAAATAGGCAAGATAAGCTTCACACCCTTTCCTTATGTATTTCTGTGCAGACATGTGCGAAATCACCATAGGCAATTTATTTGATTCATCTGTTTCAAACCACAAAATTTCACCATTTTCACATTTCAACTCCAGTGTTTTCTATTTACAATTTACCTTGGCATCATACAATGTCAACCAGTCCATTCCCAAGATAACGTCAAACTCATCAAACGATAACAGCATCAGATTAGCCGAAAAACAATGACCTTGAATCATTAATGGGCAATTCTTGCAAACCTTATCAACTAGTACATATTGGCCTAAGGGGTTTGACACTTTAATCGCAAACTCAATAAACTCAATAGGCAACTTCTTATTAGATACTAAATTCACACAAATATAGGAATGAGTAGACCCGGGACAACTAAATTCACACTTTTAATTCACACAACTTCTTATTACCAGAACATAACACATACCATTAAATAAAACCGAGACAAAAATATGGCATCCAATTAGATCATGAATCGTTATAACATATGCCTTTAACAATATTAGCCAACTTCAATGGCTTTGTACAAAATAATCGGTCAAATATTATAACCAATATTTTAAACCTAGGCAATTATGACACGTAACAAAATAACTAAGCCTACTATACATGCCATAATTCAAAATGTTTAGTTCAAATACCAAAAATATTGATAGTGCAGGCAGATCTTCAACGATCTCTAACTCCTGTGCTAGCTGGATGACACTATACGACAAAAGAGAGAAAAGAAAGTAAGCTTATAGCTTAGTAAGTAAGTATATAAATAATAAATAAGGAATCTAATATGTTTACAAAATAACTCAATTATATCTATTTTTAATTTCACTATTTACTCCAATTTGATCAAATTGTCCCTCCTGCGTCATGTTCACTGAATAAATCATAACTAGAGTTACGAAACTCAAAATTCAAATCCGTAAAATTTTACTGAAACTAGACTCATATTACTTCTTACTAAAAGTTTTCTAGAATTTTTGGTCCAGTCAATTAGTACAGTTTATTAGTTAAAGTTTCCCCTGTTATACAGCTCGACTGATCTGACCTCTATTCACTACGAATTAATTTTCTCACTGTACAAAAGTAAAATAGACATGAAATTTGTTTCATTTAAAACTAGACTCAATAAAGAATCTATGAATATAAACTATATTTCTTAATTAATTTTTTTACAATTTTTAATGATTTTTCAAATTTAGAACAGGGGATCACGTAGTCATTCTGAACAAGACTCACAAAAATATAAATATCTCAAAATATAGGATTCCTTTACTTGCTCTGTTTTTTTTACATGAAAATAAACTCATTAAGATTTAATTGCATATCTCATTTAGCCTCTAATTAAATTCATACTATTTTTAGGGATTTTTCAAATTCACGTCTCTGCGACTGTCCAAACAGTTTTATTATCAATTTTGATCTTTCACACTTTGGTTGCATTCTTTGGTTATCCTTAACAATTTTTCCAACTTCCAGTCACATATCGAGCTTATTACACATACGTTACACATGTGTATTCTTACACTTATCATTATAAGGTCATACATAATTTCATTTAGTCGATTTTCCCGTTGAACACTTCGGATCGAGTCTCCGATACTTGGTGGTTTCAGCGCATAGTTCCACCCATCACATAGTTCGGCTCTCTTGTACACATGGTGAACATGAACACTTAGTACCACCCATGTGACCTAGCCATTTTATCTCGTAGCTCTCTTGTCTACATGGTGTCCTTCACCTGGAACCACACATGCGACCTAGCTACATTTATCCCGTAGCTCTCTTGTCTACATGGTATACATCCCGTATCACACATGTGACCTAGCTACCACATAGTATCTCGTAGCTCTCTTGTACACATGATGTGCACTTGCACCATACATGTGACCTAGCTAGATACCATCTATAACTTTCTATTCCGAAGGTTCAACTAGGAAGTATTTCACTTTCTAATACTTATTTTCATTCTTCCAATAGTCGATTATGATTCAAAATCAGCTACAATATATAAAATATGCTGAAATACAAAAACGTAAATAAAGATAATGTATTATTTACATACAAACTCACCTCGGTGCAAAATATGGAAATTTTGCAATCTAGTCCAAAATATTTTCCTTCGCCCGTTCGAGGTCGATTCCATGCCTTTCTTGATCTATAACAACACATTTAGCTCATTTAACACTCATACTATCTATTTCAATCCAAAAATCACATTATGGAAAAATTACATTTTTGCCCCCTAACTTTTACAAAATTTTTATTTTTTCCCTTAGGCTCGGAAATTTAATTTCAACCCTTATTCTTATGTTTTATGACATGCTGAACATTTTTCTCTTCTATGACAACATCAAATTCTCACTCTAACATGTACTTACGAACATTAGGTATTTTTATCGATTATGCCGTTTTGCTCGTTTTCGCTAAAAATTGCTTAGAAAATATTGTTCTCCTAACTTCAAACATTCATATTGTACCATAAAACATCAAAATACATGCATATAATTCATGGGTAAATTTTTGAACACAAACCCTAACTCGAAATAATGGTAGAAATAGGTAGACCGAGCTACGAGGATTTCAAGAATGTAAAGAACATTAAAAACGGGGCTTGAATGCACTTACTATAGAGCTTGAAAGCTTGGGAAAAACCCTAGCTATGGTGTTTATGAGAGTTTCGGCCAAGCTTGGTGAAGATGATACCAATTTTGGCTTTGTTTTCCCATTTTATTATTTTATTTACCAAATGACTAAATTGCCCTTCATTAAAAACTATGGTGTTTTATCTTCCTTTAGTTATTTTTGTCCAAACTAGTATAATGGTCTAATTACTATTTAAGGACCTCTACTTAAAACCCCCATTTCAATCAAGTACTTTATGAACTAGAACACACATTTTTCATATATTTCAATTTAGTCCTAAACATCAAATTAAACACCCAGTCATAAAATTTTCAACCTCGGATTCGTGGTTTCGAAACCACTATTCTATTTTGGCCCTAAATCGGGCTGTTACAGGTCATACTCTAAATAAACATGCAATTAGCACATAAAAATATGTCATTCTATAGTATTATCAAATTCCCCCTACTTAGCCCATGCTTGCCTTCAAGTATGGCTCCTATCCACTGTGAAGTTTAGAAATTGCCAAGAAAGAAGTATTACTCCAAAGTTTTATAAAAATTAGTCAAAATGCATATGAAAAATAAAGAGAACCCTTAGCTTGCTTTAAGTAAAATTGAAAAAATATTCCAATTAACACACACAAAAATTAAGATCGACTTGGATTATTTCATGAAAATTTGGTAATTTACGAAACCTATCAAGACACCCTATTTGTTTATACCTTTAGACCCCACATTTTATTCATACATCACTTTTTTTTATATTTATGTTTTTAATTTTTTAAATTTATTTATTTATTTATTGTTGCTTAAGAATATATTGAACCTTTTGAAGCGAAAAGAGATGACAGCCAAGCACTCCACCCCGGTTACTCAGCCCAACATACTCCTAATTTTTATTTTTCTTAAGAACATATCGAACCTTTTGACACGAAGAGAGATGACAGCCAAGCACCTCACCCCGGTTACTCAGCCCAATACATTCTTAAAAATTAATTCTGGTTAGCGGAGTTTTACTTAACACCTCACACAATGTTTTGACGTGAAATAGGATGACAACCCAAGCACTTTACCCCGGTTACTCAGCTAGTCACATTTTAAGCTACACTCATAACCACGAAAACATTATTATTAAATGAAATTTTAATTTTGGAGGACTTAGGAGCAACAATAAGTTTCAGCAATCACCTTAATAGTCATGAACATATTTTAAGCATGCAATTGTATTAAGAGTCTTCTTTTCATTTAGACTTAATCAAATTTACTAAAATCAAAATAGGGTTAACTCTATTGATCATAATTATTTTAACATAATATAAATAAAACAGTGGAGATGAAATCAATTATAGCAAAATCATAATTTTCTTAGAAGACAAAAATCATGCTTGTAAGTTAAACAATGGGCAAATTCCTGGTAAAAATCTTGGGCATGAAAAGAGACAGAACATTCTAAGAAAATTAAATGTGGGCAGAAACGAGCATAAGGCAGTAGCAACAACAACAAAAACTCAAAACAGCAGATAAATGATAAAAATAATGAAGAATGCCTCTCCTACTTAAAACACATTGTCCTCGATGTGAAAGAAAAAAGAAAACAAATATTTGAAAGAAAATAGGTTTTATGAAACCCCCCCATGTAGTCACTATCGTTCATGCATAGCTAGAATGAGAAGAAGGCTCGGCGTCGCGTGGAGGAGAGAAAGGAGGGGAAGGAGTTTGATGGCTAAGTTGACGTGTTGGGGCACCGAGAAGCTGTTGTCAATGGTGAAGGGTGGTTCGACGGTGGCTCGACTGTGGATCCTTACCATGGCACTTGAAAAATCGATGGTCGGTAGGGTGAGGAAGAAGGTGCGGCGGCTAGTAGGGGTTTGTATGAAAAATAAGGTAAATTGTTAGGGTTTGGGGGTGTATAGGACGGATGTTTGGCTGTAGGGTGAGTGTTTGGAGGCAGGTTTTAAGTAGTCATGGGGCAGGGACGCACTATTCCTGGTTGAAATAAGGATAGGATAAGGGTTGTTTTTTAAAGTATGCCAATTCCTGAGTGTTTTTTTCCGCAGGTTTACCTAGATAGAAGAAGAGAAATTTATTAATATCCAAAAAATAAAATAATAAATAATAATAATAATAATAAATAAAAATTGGGTTGCCTTCCAACAAGCGCTTGTTTAACGTCGCTAGCTTGACACCTCAACTAGTATTGGGGCTATTCCAGCTGAATTCTTTCATTCTTATGGACTTGAAAATTCTCCTTTTTTTACCACATCCACCATATTCAGATTCAACCATCTTTGCGCCTCTCGCCTTGGTTTCGTGTTTTCCTCCAAGAAAATCTTATGTGTGTCTGTCAAGGGGTTAATCTCTTTTAAGTCGGCAATGGTCTCATCATTCTTCAAAAATGTGTGTTTGAGATGCTCGGGAATTGATTTTAATTTCAGATATGGTGCCTGCATAATAGAAGGTAGAAGTTTAGTATCCATAACAGCCAACAATTTATTAATAGAAAAATTATCAAACATCATTTTAGATTTATCTTCATAAGATGACTCAAAATTTTTTCTACTAATAAGTCAATTATGTCGACACGGTTTACGTTCAAGATTTCACTTGGGTGACTAATAGAATCGTAAACATTAAATTTCACGACCTCTTTGTCAAACTCCATCGTGAGTGTTCCGCTACGCATGTCAATCTTAGTTTTTGTAGTACTAAGGAAAGGTCGCCCCAACAAGAAGACCCAGGAGCTTTATCCTCTTCTATTTTTATCACATAAAAATCTACAAGGAAAATAAGCTCCTTAACTTTCACTAATACGTCCTCGAGGACTCTTTCAGGATGCACAAAAGACCTGTCTAGCAACTGAATGATAACACCTATTTTCGTCAAAAAACCCGCATTAAGTGATTCATAAATAGAAAAAGGCATGACATTTATGGAGGCCCTTAAATCACACATAGCCTTTTTTATTCCCAAGTGGCCTATTTTGTATGGTATTGCGAACATGCCCTTATCTTTACATTTCGCTATCATCTTCCGCTGTAACACTGCGGGTACATTCTCACCAACGTTTACCCTTTCATTACCTATTAATTTTTGCTTGTTGGTGCAGAGCTCTTTAAGAAACTTGGCATATCACGAAATTTGTTTGATGGCATCCAACAGTGGTATGTTGATCTCGACATTTGTGAATGTTTTAAGGATCTCCTTGTCCTTTTTACCTTTACGACAATGGTATAACCTTCCTGGAAATGGAGGTTGAATTTTAGGCAATGGAGGTTTAGTTCAGACCTATTCATCATTCTCGGGCTTTTCTTGGGTAGAATCTTGGCCAAGATTTCTATCAGAAATTGGTTCCAGTACCATTCCACTTTGCAACGTTACTGTATTTGCGTGTTGTCTTGGATTAGGTTCTGTTTGTGATGGCAACTTCCCTCGAGAGTTCAATTTCTCAATTGATATGGTCAATTATCTTATAGATACCTTCATTTCCTTTTGGAAATTAAGAGTTTATTTTTGGAAATCAAGGACATTAGCTGCTAATTTATTGACCATAATTTCTAGAGAAGTACTTGAATCTCGTGGCTATTGTGGAAACTGATTTTGGTATGGTTGATTATACCATGGGTTGGCGCTATTACTCAAGTTAGGATGATCCCTCCATCCTGGGTTATAGGTATTAGTGTAGGGGTCATATCATATTTGTGGTGGTCCAGGGAAGTTTCCCACAGCATCTAATTGAGCCATAGTATCATCATATAGACTAGGGCATGCATCTATTGTACGTTCAAGTGTAGCACAAATTCCGCATAGCTGGGCTGGTTTTGCTTTTTCTACAACAAGAGAATTCAGAATATTAGCAAGTCTATCAACTTTATCTTCTAAGGTCGAATTACTTAGCTAGTGAACCCCTCTAGGGGGCTCAGGATTGGCTCGGAATTACTGAGTATTTGCAGTCATCGTGGATATCAAGTCCCCTACTTGTAGGGAAGTCATGTTGACCAACGCTCCTCCACTAGCAACATCTACCATGCTCATTTCTATGGGTTTCAAACCTTTATAAAAATATTGGAGAAGAGATTGTTCTGTTATACCATGTTGTGGGCAGCTCGTACACAACTTCTTAAATCACTCCCAGTAGACGTAAAGAGACTCTGCTTCTTTTTGCCTTATTCCAACTATCTTTCTTCTTAACTCTACTACTCGTGATACTATAAAACACCTATTGAGAAATAAACAAGAAAGATCACCCCATGTAACACCCCTATGCCCGTAACCGTCGCCAAAGTAGGGTCACGAGGCATTGCGAAAACAACTCAACTTTAGAACATTTCATATACATATAAATCAGAAATTGGAATTATAAATTTAATTAATTCAGTTCTAATATAATCGAATATTCATATCTAACAACCAAAATCCAATAAGCCATATATTAGAGTATGAGCATATATATAAATATATAAAGTCAAGATCTCATAGAATAGCATCATGCAAATATAAATTTTACTATTCCTTTGGTATAAACCTTACCCTTAGCTGAATCCAATTGAGCATAAGATTCATTCATTCACAATAAGTACTTCAACTAATAAAATATTTGTAAGTTTTATTATTATAGAACTTAATTAACCGAGCTTACCAAGTATAAAACCATTTCACATTTAAACTTAAAAACCAACATTCAAACCATTATACTAACCTTAAGGAAGCACTTTCAATTTCTAATATGATTTACTAAACATACAAAGGTACTTTGCTTATATAAATATAACATATCATCCCTATCATAAATACGCATGCTAGTTAACAAGATTTTAACATTATAAGATCACAAAACTAGATCATGTGCCATTTTCGCATGGCTCATCAAAATGATAATTACATCATTCAAAATACAAAACTCATCTTTGTCTATCCTATACATGCCACATTTTTAAACTTAAAGCTTCTTTAAAGATACCAAAATGATGACGATAAGTGTGATGACTTCAGTGATAGTCCCGAGCTCACAATAGATCCAGAATCTAAATAAAGATGACCAAACAATTCCAATGAGATAATACTCAGTAAGTTATAAGCAATTTAATAAATAAATCACAACAGAACTCCATTTAAGTCTAATTTGTCCACCTATTCATTCATGATACCGTATAACCACATACTCTTATTTCTTCTTCCAAGACATTATACAATAACCTTTAGAAATAGACACATACATATAAATTCCATACACATTTCATTTTTTTATCTTTGTTCTCGTAAAAGCTTAATTACCTATGATGGTAATCAGTGTTCTATTTCACACCCTACCACGATCATATTCCCTTAATCATTTCGCACACATAGTGCCCCACAACCGATCTCGCACACATAGTGCTCGGTTAATAAATTTGCACACATAGTGCATATATTCATTTGCACACATAGTGCTAGCTTTTCCATACGCACACATAGTGCTGCCCCATTCGCACACATAGTGCCCTTTTCATTCATGCATATACGTACACATAGTACAATAAAAATAAAAAAATAAAAAAATAGCACATCAATTTAATGCCATCGGCTCAATAATACATTATCTATTCGACATTTCTCCACATATAGAATTTACATTTCATGAGCTATGTGTACTCTAGGCATACATAGTAATCTAAGTCCTAATTGCTTAGAACTTACCTTATTGTCGAACAAACAGCTCTGATCGACTACTCAATAACCTTCGCTTTCCCCTTATCCGAACTTGGCTCTCTTTGATCTTAAGCTTAATTAAACAAATAAACTAATTCAATCATCTTATCAATTCATCATAACCCAAATTCTATTAATTTCAAACACATATATCATACAACACTTTCATCATTGATGAATTAAACACATAACATGACTGACTGCACATAGTTCTTAAATTCGACCAGGTTGTCATAACATTTTCATATTAACATCATACCATACCTAAATTGGACATTCATTTAATTATAGTCAAGCAAATTCAATTTCTCTTCCCACTATCACATACACGACAACTCAATTCATTTCATGTCAAATGCATTTAACTAAACCATGTCTTAATATCAAGTGCATTCGATAATGACACTATAACACCCCAAACCCGGCCCAGACATTACGGCCGAATTCAGCGTGTCACATGGAGAATGTTACTAAAGAAGTTATGTTTTATCCAAAAATCTTTCTTAGGGTTTGAAGAATATTTTGTTTTAAGTTAAAGTGAATGGAAGCTGTGCACCAGGTAGGAAGCCAGAAAAGAGGAGGTGAGTCTGTTGGACTGCTTAAGTACCAAGCTCTTCACGGATCCAATCCTAGATATGCACACATCCATTGCCACACTTTAGGCCTGTTACTAGTCCACGAATAATTAATTAGGTTTAAGTCTATTTAAAATATTCATTTCCTTTGAAAATGTTTACATTGCGAAAGCTTTGCTCGGTTATCGTGTTATTTTGAAAATAAGTAACTTTTATAAACCGTGCCCTAGAGCTAACCAATTTAATAACCCAAAATAATAAAAATAATAAGAAGAGCGGCCTTATTACAACTTAAACCAGAATAAAAATAGTCAAAATAATAATTGCAAAACTTAAAAAAATAGAAATTAATCTTCGTGGCCACTCTGAATCCCGCCCGGCTCCAAGTCCACCAACTAGGGCTCACCTGCAAGGATGGAAGAGAAAAGGGTGAGTTTGGAAAACTCAGTGTGTAAGGAAAACCCATCCAAAGCCCAAGTCAGCTCAAGCCCATTCAGATAACAGTGGGTATTGGGCCGAATCCCTTTTCAGAATACAATTACTTGGACCATAGCCCCATTTTCAGATAACAGTATGACCCAGAGGCCTATTCCAGAACAGATCAGACATATTCGTGTATGCAAGCCCAACCCAGCCTATAACCAACCGCTAAACTCCACCCATACCAGCCCTACACTCCATGTGGGGAATAGCTCAACCCACTCAGCCCTACACTCCACAGTTACAACATTGCTGCTCAGTTATCAGTAAGTTGAGGCAAAGCCTCCAGTACTTGGACAAGCCACTTTCAGTACTTCCTCCATTGCAGTATTGCTGTTCAGTTATCAGTAAGTTGAGGCAAAGCCTCCAATACGTGGACAAGCCACTTTCAGTACTTCCTCCATCAGTTTCCCAGTCCCATGCATCAGATAATAATAACATGGCATGCAGTAAATAATAACAGTCAAACATGCATTCATGTCAACCTTAACCCTAGAGGTATATTAGTAATTTTACTCCTAGGGGTAAATCTGTAAATTGTCCACCTATGAAGGTATTTCAGTAATTTTATCAGTTTTAAGGGTTTTCATGCATATTCTCACCTTTCACGTACTAACAGAAGCACTTACCGAGGGTTCTTACCGAATTGGACCTGTTGGCCCACTATCCCAATTTTGGCCCATAAAGCCTAAAAATATCGAAGGCACAGAAATCATGCACTCTGCAGTCTAAACATTGTAGTTTACCAAAAATGTTAATCGATTTACCTCACGAGCATTCGCACACTCGCAAGTCCACAAAATACCGATTTTTTAACATTTCGGCTTTTCAGCTTTTGCCGATCTAGACTATGAAAGGGTGTCAGTTACACACTTGTTTGGACGATATGCTGACGAGATCCACACACGAACTGCCTACAATTGGATTACTAACACGTTAATCTAACTATTAAAATGAACTACATATTAACCTCCTGACCACATTTGTAACACCCCGAACCCGAGACCGACACCGGAGTCGGACACGAGATGTTAACAAACTTTGAAAAATTTTTCCAGACACTGCCCAGTCTGAGTACTAGTCGCTTCAAAAATCATATCTTGAGTTTCACAACTCGAAAATCAGTTTTGTGATTTTTCCCTGAATCTAGACTCATGTCCCCACCTATGTATTTTTTTCTAGAATTTTTGGTCGGGCCAATTAGTACAGTTTATTAGTCAAAGTCTCCCATGTTACAGGGGTCGACTACACTGACCTTTTCCCATTACGACTTGGATATCTCTCTGCACAGAGCTTCAATACTGATGCCGTTTGTTTCTATGGAAACTAGACTCAGAGAGGAATCCATACATATATGGTATGACCCCTAATTATCTCTGGTAAATTTATAGTGAATTTCCAAAGGCGGAACAGGGAATCCAGAAACTGTTCTGGCCCTGTTCCACAAGAACCCGAATATCTCTTACTGTACTGTTCATATGATTGTTTCGTTACTTTCATATGAAAGTAGATTCATCAAGGTTCGATTACATAATTTATTCACTATTTAATTTCACTCCTACGAATTCTTGTGATTTTTCCAATCCACACCACTGCTGCTGTCAGCCTCTGTTTTCAAAGTAAACCTTACCTATTTTCGGGGTTTCATGGACCAACTAGGGCCTTGTCATACATATGCCCACATATGATCATACTTAGCCATTCCAATGGCTGATCATTTGCTCAACACTTCCATTCCAACTATAGTTACATCATGAAACCATCTATACATTCATAAACACGAATGGTCTAATGCCATACTCCACTTCTACAAGCCATTTTCGCATGGCTGTACAGTTATACATTTCATAAAGTACTCGAAAAACAACAATGGGTAGTCCTATACATGCCATATCAAGATTCAACCAAAATAGTACCCAAAAGAGCCTTTGATAGTGTGGGCGACTTCGACTTCAAGATCCCGAGTCCGATAGCTGGAGAACCAAAAATCTATAAAACAGAGGAGCAGTGTAACGAGTAAGCAATTTATGCTTAGTAAGTTTTGAGCAAGGAATTCCAGCATAAACAAAGAATAACACACATTTAGCTAAACGGAATATTTCATAATACGCAATTTACCGATATCAAACTTGCTTCACAACATTAACAACCCTTATGTACATACACAATAGACTAACTTAGCCGAAGGCCGGTAGCTCGTTTATCAACTGAGCGAACATTTATTTGTAAGGGCTCGATTAAATTCAACACATACGTAACATATCCCCATATTGGGATGTTTTTCGAGTATTCGCTGGAATTTTACAGCAAGCTCATTCATTACCAAATCACGTACCTTCTGGATTTAACCGGATATAGCTCCTCGTTCAAATGCCTTCGGGACATAGCCCGGTTTTAGTAACTCACACAATGCCTTCGGGACATAACCCGGATTTAACAACTCGCACGAATGCCTTCGGGACTTAACCCGGATTTAATAACTCGCACGAATGCCTTCGAGACTTAACCCGGATTTAGTATCTCGCACAAAGGCCTTCGGGGCTTAACCCGGAATTTGTATCTCGCACAAATGCCTTCGGATCTTAGTCCGGATATATTCACTTAGCACAAAGCCTTCGGGACTTAGCCCGGACAGCATTCAATTAATCATGCACATCTAACAATAATTTATGGCACATTCATATTTCATTTTCATTTGCGAAACTCAAACACAAGGCACATATCGTCCTTGCACATTCGGCTCAATAGCCTCACCTAGAGCATGATTTAATCACATCGTAATTTAAGCTCTCTTACTCAAGAACTTACCTCGGGTGTTGTCGAACGATTCCGCTAGCTATTCAACCACTTTTTCCTTCCCTTTATCGGATTTATTTCCCCTTTGCTCTTGAGCTTAATTAAACAAATAAATTGATTTCATCATTTAGGCATCAAAAAGATGAACACAAGGCACTTAGCCCATATTTATACATTAGACATTAAAGTCTCATACATGCAAAAATCATGCATCAACACAACATATTAGCTAATTTCTTTCCCCTTGGCCGAATATGCATGTCTATTTTTGGGGTCGATTTCAACACTTAATACACACATATACACACTAGTAAAGCATCCTCCCCCTTTTCATCGATTTAACACATGCATTGCTCATTAACATGCAAAGTTACATTCGGCCTTAGCACACATCTTGCTAGCCGATTCTTCTCCATTTAGCAACCAATGCACATATGTGCTCACACAAAAATGCTAAAAAGGAGGTTCAAGAATCATCAAGCCATCATCACATGCATCATTAACAAGCTTCATATTTTGCATGCAATGGCATTAACACAACCTCCACCTAGGCCGAATCTTAACTCATCCTCATGCCTCATCACCACAACATCAAACACCAACCAAGAATGATGCATCCATGGTCAAGTGCCAATTCCATCACATAGCAAGATTTAGACCATGGGCCAAGTAGAACTCAAGCTAACAACTAAAACATGCATGCATCTCATGGAACATCATCAAACATACCTTAGCCTAGCTACATGCATGGCCGAATCTCTTCACCTTTCTTCTTCTTTCCTCCTTAAAATTTTTGGCCAAGGATGAACCAAAGGATGAGAAAATTTTTCTTTGTTTTTCTTTCTAGTTTCGGCAAGCATGAAGATGAGAAAAGGATGAACAAAATTCTCTCCTTTCTTTTCTTTAGCTCACGGCAATGGGGGGGAAAGAATCAACTACACACTTTTTTTTTTGTGTATTCATCATACTCCTTTTCATTATTTAATTTCCATGCCTATTATTTTATTTTTTTCCACCCATGATGCACCAACAAAACATGTCTATGACATGTCTTGGCCATCAAACTTGGTCTACCATGCTTGTCATGGCCGGCCACTACTAGTAGGGGGGGAATTTGACATGCAAGTCCCCCTTTGTCCACATGCACTAATAGGTCCTCACACATTGACCTATCACATTTTAGAATTTTCTCACATAAGTCCTATTGACTAAATTCACATGAAATCAACCAAATTGAAGCTTGAAATTTTCACACATTCATAATTACATATTCTAGACAATAAGTATCACATTCAAACATTTCGGTGACTCGGTTTAGCGGTCCCGAAACCACTTCTCGACTAGGGTCAACTTTGGGCTGTCACAACATTCGACCAAAAACAACTTAGGCACTAGCGATCCTACCTTTGCCGAAATTAGCGACTAGGTTTAGATCCAGTCGTTCCACTTGTCCAAGCCTTCGATTAGCAGCCTCCAGATCACACTATTACCAAAATAAAACAATTATAGCAACCCTTAGAGCTACAAGCCCAAATCAACAGCCTCCCTAACCTTTAGGGGGTTTCGGCTTTTTTTAGAACCTGAAATAAAGATTAGGTTCGAAAACTTAGCACCAGTTCCTTCAGTCAATGATTCCAATTAACTCCTACTCGATTCTGATGGAGATCTAACCCCTCAAATGATAACAAAAGTTGAGCCCTTAAAGATCTCAGAATTAGGCTATGTCCCTAAGGCTATGCGTTTTCGGCTTTTTGCAACAGTGAAGAAAAGGTGAGGGTTTTGTAGTGGCTTTGTCGATAGAGGTTTGGGGTTTAGAAAAAGAAAGAATTGATCAAAAAGGATGAAGAAAGATCAATAGGTTTTGCTAGGAGAATTCAGCACAGACAATATGAACCTTCGGGATTTCGGCATTTGTGATATTCGACTACAAGGCTTAAAAATAATAGTAAGGATGTGGTGTAGGGAAGAGTGGTAGAAGGATTCGGCTATGGAGAAAAGAGAGGAGAAGGTAGATGGAGAGAAAAAGAAAAGAAAGGAGGAGGAGGAAAGATGGTCAGAAAAAACGGCACACTTACCCCTAAATGCCGAATTTATACTTGGCATTTAACCTAACCGAAATTTGCCCCCTAAGCAAACCCTTGGCCGGCCAACTCTTGCTCCCCAAGAGTCCACCATTCGGCCAATACTGCTCTCCCTAATCAGCTCCTAAATCCTCTCCCTTATCCCCTCCTTACTCAATCCCGTGAGCAATTTAAACTCCTCCTGACAGTCTTTCACTTGAGTTCTATTACTTACCCTTTCCAACCATAAAAATAATTCCCTTAATATGCTTTCATTGTGACTTGAACCTTGGTTCTCCCTAGCATCCACACGCCACCTTTATAGCCTCCCCAGAGGCGTCACATGCCACTTTGCCACCTGCTTCCTTATGCTTAATTTATACCCAATTAATACTTAAAAGCCCAATTAACCAGAACCCCTTCTTCCTATGGAATCAAAACTAATTAAAATTACCGGGTTTTAACTTAAGCTTGGTCCTTCTAGTGGCCCACTAACCTGATTAAATCTACGCCAAGCAAACAGAACACCAAAAATTTAAAATTTGCCAACATCCACAGAATTCCCGAAAATTGGGGCGTTACAACACAAACCAACTTACCTCAACATTCTATCTCCCATACCTTAACTGAATACTCCCTAGAGTATTTCAATCCTCCCAATTCAATCCAAGAGCTTAAAATTTACCTAATTGAGTTTGTTCATGTCTTTCTTATTATTCAACTAAAACAATAATTAAATTCATCTCAAATCCTCCATGACCGAATGTATATATATATATATAACTCAATAAACAACAAATTATTAACCTCCCAATTCAAGTCCACATTCAGCATCCATAAAAAAAACACTTACTAACAATTAAATTATTAATTTCCAAAATTAAGCCTAATTTCACCTTACTCCATAATAGCCGATTGAGATTTTTGTCCATATTAACCATTCATAGAAATTTTTACTTAGTTAGTACTCACCTATAACCATTTATAATCACATAACTTCAAACATCAACAATTTAACATATAGGAAACTTAACTGAATGCTTCATGCATCACAAATTCAAAAATTAGCACATTGGTCATGCTAAGAGCTTCAAAACCAACTCAATTCCACAAAAATCCAAAAGAATCACATGAAATCATACCTTAATCTATACATTCACCATAGTTGAATGCCTTAGCTTCATTTTCTTTTCTTTTCTTTATGGTTTGGGCAAAAAATGGAAGAAAGGATGGGTGGAACTTTGTTTTTATCACCATTTTTCATTATAAATTCATTATTTCACAATATAAAACCATTATAATATAATGCTTATTTCTTTATTTAACATATAATTTCCACCAACTAAAATAAAGATATGAAAACACATGATTGCATGCATGTGTTGACCGGTCATTTACATTCAAAATGGTCCATTTGACATACAAGTCCCCCATAATACTAAACCATATAATATTTGGCCACTACACATTCGTCTATCACATTTTTAAGGTTTCTCAAACAAGTCCTTTTTAACTAATTCCACATCCAAAAGATAGAAATCAAAACACGATATTTTCACACATGAAATTTCACATATAATAAACATAGAATATAACATTCAATTATTTTCGCGACTCGATTTTGTGGTCCTGAAACCACTTTTCGACTAGGGTTAAAATAGGGCTGTCACACCCCAAGTTGTAATAGATACAGGAGGTAAATAAAATAGTCATTCCATAAATGAATTTGCTAGGAAAAAAGGGAAAGCACGTAGTTTAATTTGATCCTCAGTTACCTCCTGAGGTTTCACACCAAGGCAGACCATAGGGAACTCTTTCAAATGTTTGTGAGGATTTTCTTTTGCCACCCACAAAAAGTTGGCAGTAGCTGGATTAAGCCTGAATTTAATATCAGTATCCACAATAGGATAAGCAATGCACAATAATGGTTGTTCTTTCGGAGCTTCGGCCAGTTGCCGAATTGTTTGAGCTATTGGTTGATGTGCTAGATTCGGGTTTTCGTTAACCCTAGCGTTAAGCACTTCTTCTAGGGAATCAACTTCTACTTTTTCACTTTCAAATGTTTGATTAGGGTTTTCGTTAACCCTAGACTCGACTTCATCATCGATTCCAATTTTTGGTGGTGGATTACTCTGAGTCCCAACCACTCCTGACTTCTTTTTTCATAGCTTTGTTTCCTTGCGATTGGCTCTCGCAATCTTTTCTATTTATGAATCAAACACAAGAGTACCTGGAGCAGATCTAGTCAAAAGAAACAAAGAACAATATTAGTACATTGCTGGTCCCCAGCAACGGTAGCAAAATTTGATGCGATCGTTGAGAGCACCAAAAATATCCTATCCCTATAAAATATTACAAATAAAAAATAATAGTATAAGGGAGGTAGGGTCAAATCCTCAAGGATCGAAATTTCACAATTGCTTGTTCCTCGGAATCCTAGTCAGAATCGTGCCCAAGAAAACCTGCATACCTCGAAAAGAAATAAAAAAATAGAATTAAAAGTTTTGATCTGAAAGAATAAAATAAAATAGAATTAAAAGTTTTGATTGGGATTTCAAGAATTAAAAATAATAGAAATAAATAAAGTTGAGGAAAAGGTGTTCTTACAGAGAGATTCCAGCCTCCGGTTGTCTCGATCCACCTTGGGTTCAATCCTCGGCTTTTAGGTGATCCTTCTCAAATAGAATAAGCCAGTTAAAGTGGAAGAGGACGCCTACGACCACCAATTCCATGAAGCAGAACCTGACTCTAGCCAACAATCGCTTCTATGGGATTATCTTATGCTAGATCATCACTTCTCAATAGCGAATCCCACACCATTTTGTCTCTTGGGCTCACCAACCTCTGACGCAGTAAGCTAATGAACCGACTGTGCAACCTTCCCAAAATATACAAAGCAACCGCCTTTGCACATGTTGAAAAGATCACCTTTGAAGGGACATGGACGGAAGCGTCAGCCCCGTAATGCAAGAGAGCGATGAACATTTGTCGAGAAGACTGAGTAGGATCCTAAGCCTTATGAACCCTTTTTGGGGAATTTCAACAACCTTCGGCTAGATAGATTTAGTGGCTCATGATTTTTGGGGAAAAACAAATAAAAATAATAGAAAGGGAATTTTTTATTGAAATATGAAAAGAATAAAAAGACTAAATTTATGGGGGAGAGAGTGTTACAAAAAAGATGGACGAAATTTGTGTCACTTCATCCCCTATTTATAGTACTAAGAAACCTAGCTTATTCCTAATTAAATTCTAAAAGGTAAATACAAATAAATAAAGATAATTAAAGATAAATGAAAATAAATCCTAAAATTAAATCTACATAATAATACTTAATAATTATCCTAATATAACTAAACATTAAATAATCTTGTGCTATAAAATCTCTTTTTTTGCACTTTTGCCCTTATATCTTCCACATTTTCATTTTTAGCACCACATTTCTCCCTATGTCGCATGTTGGCCCATTGTATCTTCAAATTTGTACTTTTTTCCCTTAAATTTCCTTTTGCCTCCAATTTAATCCCTGAAAGGTAAAACACCATAAATAGCTCAAATTAGTAGGGACATACTCAAAATAAACATGCAATTAGCACATAAAAATATGTCCTTCTAGAGTATTATCATAATAACAAAAGAAAACCTTAAATTCTAAGTCTCACGTCATAGTTCAAAATTAAATGTCACACCCCAAAATTCGGTCAAGGATTTTTGCGATATTTTAGTAATTTTAGCTTTAGTGAGCTCAGGAATCTCCTAGCATGGTAAACTTAAATTTTTTTATCTATGGCTTTTTAAAAATTAATCCATTTTTGAAAATGAGTTTTATTTACCTTTAGTTTTGAAAAGTGGACTGATTTGTATAAGGGTCTAAATTGTTAGTGTTTATGATTCAGTTAAACCAATACTTAAAAAATACCCTATTTTCCCCCTTCATCTTCACCAACTTATGATAGTTTTCTCCATCTACTTGTTTTTGTCGTCCTTCATTCTCCCATTCTCCAATCACTCAATTTGGACTGCCAAACCTCATCATTTTGATTTCTATCATCACCCAAGCCATAAATCTCCATAAAATTTTAAGAAACAACCTAAGAGCACCATAGATTTCTCCATTCTTGAATTTTTGGGTTTTCGACCAAATGTTCGAGTCCTCATCAACTAAGGTAATGATTCAACTCCTTATTCATTTTTGATGTTATTTGATTCTTTAAACTGAGTTTTTAGCCATTAAATCGTATGTTTTAAATAAAAGCTGAAAATCGGGTCGTTAATGGTGAATTTCAAGATTTTGGGTAAAAACGTGGTTTAAAAGTATTTTTTGATTAGTTAGAAGGTTTCTAAACTTACTTTGAAGTTTCGTTAAAGATTTTCAAAGTTTTAAAGAATTTTTGTAGAAATTGCCATAAACATGTTGAAAATTTTGATACCATGAATTGGGTAATTTTGCGTAGATTAAAGGTTGAGAATCAATCTTAGGTGAATAATTAGATGAATAGAATTCCTTTTAGGCAAAAATATTAAGTATAAAATGAGATATGTGATTCTCAAGTTTGCTATGTCGAAGGTTTTGTTTACATGAGAACTTAGCTTAGGCTTGTATTTTGATTCCTTAAGGTGAGTCCTTAGCTGATTGTTGATTTTAAGGTTGTGTGATTTATTGTGTTGAAGCTTTGGATTCATTAGGACCTTCTACAAGTTAAGGAAGAGATAGTTCAAACTTTCGGCGTTTCGGCGATAACATAATTGGTGAGTATTTAGAATCGCTACTTATGGACGCGATTCATTGCGTTAATTGGGAATTTAGATGTAGCCTAAACCATTAATTTAAATTTTTAGTGTAATCTTTCTCATACTCTTGATTTAATATGTGATTATGTGTTGTGAAATCGTGGATTAAAATGAGAAGTTGTGGCATGTGAAATAAGCTTATGATGGCTATTGTGAAAGAGTTGATAGTGGGCATGTTATACGTGCCATATAAAAGTGATTATGTTGTGCTTATAATGTGATTATACAATGAAAAAATGTAGAAAATGGTAACTAATATATGTGTTTAATAACATATATTTTGGACTTGTGATCTTTGAGACCCGTTGGATATAGCTGGCATGCCATAGGATTGTGAGTACTCACCTATATGTGTTGTGTTTTTGGGGCAATGAGGCTTGAGACGGATTTGGATAGATAAGGGAATGTTAGCTAATCTCCATTCACTAGGACTGTTTGGTGTGTTGGAGAGTGCTAGCTATATGCTACACTTTTGGGATATGTTTGACACTATGAGTCATTTGGTGTGCTAGGTATCCGTGTATCCGATGAATGGTGATAAAGCCCACTTTTACGTTTCATAACTCAAGTGTCAAATTATCAATGGATGTGTTTATGAATATTGTGATATGTACCTATATGATATGTGATTATTATGTAAAGGAATTAAGGAATAACGCATGAATAAATAACGACTTTAAATGTTAGGATGTTTTATTTGAGCTAAATGGTTGTTTCAATAAGGCATGATGACATGATTGCATGGTAGTTATTCTGATCATTCACTAAGCTCGTTAAGCTCACCCACTCCTTTTTAAACCATTGTAGATTAGTTGTATTCTGATGTGAGTAGTGTGGTTCTAAGGGAGTTATCTAAGCAACACTTTTGCATTATTTCGTTGGTGTTTATTTATTCATTTATGTTATAGGGAATTAAGGCAATGTGGTAGACTTTTAGTTGGTTTTTTCCATGATGTTTTGGTTGCTTATATGGCTTATTTGTTCTGAGTATTTATGGGTAATGCTCTTGTTATATTGTTTGCTTGCTCGGACATTTTTAAGATGCTTTGAACTATTAATATGGACGTTTTGATGTTCTTTTGGATAATGTATTGGTTGCATGCTATATTGGTACAAGTTAGGATGATCTAAATGCTTAAATATGTTGTATTTTGTCATTTGAAGTAAAGGTATCAATATTCAAGCTTTAAAAATGATACCTCCATGATTTATAAAAGTGCAGGAAGTTACTAACATAATTTTGTATGAATACCACAACTGAGTATCCATACTCGGGGTATAATAATCGATACTTTATGGAAGGTATCGATAATTTTTGAGGTTTTAATTTTAAGAGAGAAACAAAATGTTGTTTTTGTATCAATTTTCCAAGCAATATCAGTACCATTTGAGAGAAATATCAATACATTTGATTCAGTATCGATACCTACGTGATTTGCTTCGAAATATTGCTATGTTGTTCTAATGCATGTTTAATTCTCATTTTAAGTTTGCTTGATGAATGTTTAGCATGTTTTAATGATGGTTGGGATATATATGACTTATAATTATTCAAAAGCTAAAATTGAATGTGTGTACTTAACAACGAAACCAATTTTGTTGCATGCGATGTGTGACAATGATGTCACATCCTAATATTCCAGCTCGACGACCAGATCGGGTATAGGGTGTTATATTTGGTAGTATCAACACCAAGGTTTGCTAACACTCAGACCTAGTTGATTGTTGTATGGACTGGGGTTGCCGAAACCTAAGTGTTTAAGTTACTTTGACTTCTTAAATTATTTGAAAGTATATCTGTTTGAATTGCATGTGGGGTAGGAATGGGAACATATTGCCTTAATCCTAAATTTTCTTGCAGGAATGTAACTTGGATCATTTCTTGACACTCACACCTTTTTTTTTTGTTTCTTTATGTGTTAGATTATTAGATTCCATATGCCTCACAGATCTGTTAATGTCAGAGCTGTTGCTCAAGAGGATGGTACATACTCTGCACCTCATTTGTCACCACATAGAGAGAATGTACCTAACGCGGGTGTAGGCCCTTTGATGGAAGCTATGATTGGAGTGTTTCAACAGATTACTGGTGTTAATCCTACTCCTACACCTACCAATCCAGCACCTATTAACCGAGGGATGTCTTTTGAACATCTGCGGATGTTGGATGGTAAGGAATTTTTTGGGGTAAAAGGGTCGATTCAACTGTAGCTGAGTACTGGTTGGAAGGAGTTGAAAGGATCCTCGAGCAAATGTCCTGTTCTAATAAGGGGAAGTTAGGTTGTATTGTGTTCCTACTCGACGGTGAGGCTTATCATTAGTGGAATACTGTTAAGAGATGTTGAGAGAGGTACTACTACTGATCGTTTGACTTGGGGTTACTTTCTTGAGATCTTTAAGTGGAAGTTTATGGGTGAGCAGTACATGGAGGCTCGTAAATGTGAGTCTTTGGATTTGGCTCAAGGTGATTTGTTAGTGGCTGACTATGAGACAAAGTTTGTGTAACTTAGTCAGTATGCTCCTAATATGGTTCTTTTTTAGAAGGACTATTGTAAGAGGTTCTGTTTTGGGCTTAATTGTGATATTTAGGTTTACTTGGTGGCCTAAAATGCTGAGATGTTTGATGAGTTGGTTGGAAAAGCCAACGCAATTGGGGAGACTTTGGCTGAGCTACCCTATTCTGTGGTTATTGAATCTGGTAAAAGGACTTCTGATGGTGCATTTGGTCGGCTACCTAAGAGGGGGCATGACAGTCATAGTTCTGGTAGGGGTGCGAGACATAGGTCTCAACAGAGTCAGTCTAGGTAGCAGAGTTGTAACACCCCAAACCCGCCCTGGACATTATGGCCAGATCCAGCGTGTCATATTGAAGTGTTTTATCGAAAACCTTGTTTTCATTGAAAACCCTTCTTTAAAATGAAAACCTTAATTACTTTGTAAAATCTCTTTTCAGTTACGGATGTTTTATTTAAAATAGATGACCTATAAAAACATGTCATTTAAAAATTGAGTTACGGGAACGTAGTATTTAAAAACAGTTATGGTTTAGGAAAACCATGTTCAACTTCTAATAAATGTAAAGCATAAAAAAATAATCCTAATTTGAAATAATAACTAGGGGAAAGGCTTTATTACAATCTGGACTAAAATAACTTAAAATACTAGAAACTATATGCTTAAGAACACAAGCCCAAGTCGTCATGCTAGCTGGCCACCTCGGAGCCCCTCCAACCGTTGAACCACCTACTGAGGATCACCTGAGAAAAATAAAAGAGGGGGTGAGTTTACGAAAACTCAGTGTGTACAACCCTGATCAATCGTAGAGCATGCATCACATCAATTTGGGCCTAGGCCCACTACAATAACGGTGGCACTTGGGCCTTAGCCCATGGCAGCCTCAGTTGGTCCTGAGCCCATGTCTCAATCAGAATTAGTTTACGCAATGTAAAAATACCAATCCAACCCTGCACTCCATATCCCATCCAACCCTACACTCCTGTGGTGATCTAATCGACCGATCCATCCCTACACTCCTGATATAGCCCGGTTGCAGAACTACCTAACGTTGCAGCAAAGCTGCTAATCATATATTGGGCTCAAAAATCCATCAGTGGATCAACGGTCGTCAAGCAACCATGCGATCCTCGTATACTTCCTCCGTTCCATAATTCCCAACCCATATGCAACCTAAACAGAATATCATATGAATGCAGCAGGTATACATGTAACATCCATAAATCTTACATTCCACACATAGGGGTGTTTTAGTTATTTCCTCCCTTAGGGGCATTTTCGGTAATTTCTCTTTATTATGGGTTTACTACTTACCTTGGCCCATTAACAAGTCCTCGTTGCCTAAAGTGAACAGATACTATGCACCAAGTAGGATTCTAGAGAAGAGGAGGTGAGTCATCTAGACTGCTTCAGTACCAAGCTCTATCTAAATCCATTCCTAAACATGCATATACCCATTGCCACACCTCAACCTTATGGCTCGTCCACGGTCGCAATTAATTAATTAATTAAGTTTTATTTATGTTTAAGCAATTATCATATACTAGGCCCAAAACCCCATACAAAGCCCAGACAAGTCTACATACATGCATATGGCCCACTAGGCCAATCTCTTTCATATGTCCCATTAGGCCCAAATCACATTCATATGGCCCATTAGGCCCAATCACATTCATAGTCATGCAATCGTATGACTTTTCATCACTTAATATCAAATTGCCAATTTTGGCTATTATGGGCCCTATAGCCCATCAGGCCCATTTAGCCTATTCTGGCCCGGTTGGCCAATACATGGGACAAGTCCATGGAATCACCCATGGGGACTTTGATAACCTATCAGTTTTCCCCTTACGAGTGTTCGCGCACTCGCAAGACTATTGTAGCCAAACTTTTGGCTTTTCAGCATTTTGGGATTTGTTGATCTACTATGTGTGTTCTGTGTATGTACACACCTGGTACTAAACATGCTGCGATCTCCTTAGCCATGAACCTACAAACAATGTCACTCAATGATTAATCACACACTTATCAAATACAATCACTAAAAATAAAAAATCTAACATTTGCCTTACCTTAAACGACAAGCCTTAACAGCCCTTCCTTAATCACTAATCTCGAGTATTTCTTAAATCTGCATCAATCTTAATCATTAAGAACTAAAAAACAAGTGACTCGCAATCATCTTAAGTCACTCTTAAATCATCCATAACCATTCAGCCAACCTTAACCAATAAAACAGGAATACTTACCCAAAACTCCAAAATGCCTAAGAAGCAATTCGACAAAGATATAAAATCTGAGATTTGATACTAATCCCCTACCAAAACTGATTTAAAAAGAGTGAGGGAGAGAAGAAATCAGTACTAGGAAAACTGATTGAAAGAGCACAGCACTTACACAAGAATCGGCTGAAGTAGAGGGAGTAGTGGCGGCACAGAGGGTCTTCAAGAAAAGCATTTCGGCTTTTGAGATTTGTATGGTGAAAGGGGTTATTCAGCACAAATAAGAAGAAAAGAAGAAGGAATCGGCTAAAACCAAAGGTGAATCAAAAGAGAATTTAAGAAAAGAAAGAATGGAAAATCAACAAGCAAGGAACAAGGAATTCGGCTTCTGAGCACTTAGAGAGAAAAGTGTTTTGGCAACACAAAAAAAGAGGAATTTGGCTAAAGGAAGAGAAGTAATTTCAACATTACCCTAGAATCCCCAAAATTAGCACCTATCTATACTATAGCCAAATTTCCTATCCCCAACTTCCCAATTCGGCTCTTCCTCTCTACACCCCTCATCTCCTACTTTTTCTCCCTGATAACTCCTTAATCCCTTCATTACATTTCTTCTCTGATCACTTCCTTCAGAGTTCACATCCAAAGCCACTACTTGCCATTTATTGAGCAAAAATAAATCCTTCTTTTGAGCAAGGAGGGATTCAAACCCCAAACCTCCTTGCCATGCATGTGACGCTACTTTCCACTCCAACACAAGGCTCCTTAAAAACATGTCACTTAGAAATATGTCACTTAAAAATTTAGTTGAGGAAACATAGAAAAGACATACTATAGTTTAAGGAACCATGTTCAACTTCTTATAATTACATCACACAGAAATAATAATCCAAATAATAATAAAATGGAAGCTTATTACAATCTAATTTGAATAGTACTTAATAACATAGAAACTTATATGCCTTTTTAAAAAAACAAGTCCAAATTATCTTGCTAGCTGGCCACCCAAAGTCCCTCCAACCATCGAACCTTCTACTGAGCAACACCTGAAAATAAAATAAAAGAGGGGGTGAGTTTTCGCAAACTCAGTATGTGCAACCCTCGACGAAAAGCAAGCATTCAAAAATCATTACACATCAAACATGCAATGCAATCCCATCCAATAATCCATCCATTACACACGTGCTCCGCCCCCCATCACACCGTGTGGGGATATAAATATCGACCCACCCAACCAACACATCAATGGTAGCCCGGTTGCGGAACTACCTTCATTTACTTATTAGGCTTTAAAAGCCGTTGGTGGATCCACGATTGTCAAGCAACCATCTGATCCTCATATACTTCCTCCGTTCCATAATTCCCAACCCATATGCAACTTAAGCAGAATATCATATGTATGCAATTCAAATCCATAAAACTTACATTTAACACCTAGGGGTATTTTGGTCATTTTCGCCCTTAGGAACATTTCGGTAATTTTCCCTTTATTACGGTTTTCACTTACCTTGGCCCATTAACAAATCCTGTGAGCTAATATGAACGAATACTATGCACCAGGTAGGATTCCAGAGAAGAAGAGGTGAGTCATTAAGAATGCTTAAGTACCAAGCTTTCCCTAGATCCAATCCTAGACATGTATATACCCGTTGCCACATCTTAACCCTATGACTTGTCCACGGTCGCAATATATTAATAAAGTTTTATGTAGTTATCATATACTAGGCCCAAAACCCCTACATACATGCATATGGCCCACTTGGTCCATCTCGTTCATATGGCCCATCAGGCCCAATTCATATTCATATGGCCTATTAGGCCCAAATCACCTTTATATGGCATGTTAGGCCCAAATCACCTTATATTCATGCTCACACACAAATCTTCTATCACATAGCATCAATTAACAAATTTTTCCTATTATAGGCCCAATAGCCCATCGGGACCATCAAGCCTATTCTGGCCCGATTGGCCAGATCACAACCCAAGTCCATGGAATCGCCCATGGGCCTCAGATAACCTATCAGTTTCCTTCTCAGGAGTGTTTGAGCACTCGCAAGACTACCGCAGCCAAACTTTCGGGTTTTCGACATTTCAACTTTTTGGCTTTTCGGCTTTTCCCGATCTACTTGTGTGTGCAGAGTATGTACACACCTAGTAAGCAAGCGTGCTGCGATTCCCTTAGCCACCAACCTACAAACGATATCACGCTTCAATTAATCATATGCTTAATACATATTTTACCCAACAACTGAAACCTCACCTTAACCTTACCTTGAACACCAACCCCTAATAGCTTTTCCTTGATCACGTACTCCCTAGATCTGCATTAATCTTACTCGTTAAAACCAAATACTAGGGGACTAGCATCCAACATAATTCACCCCCTTTTCTCACTTAAGACCATTCGGCCAACCTTAGCCAATAAGAGAGGAATACTTACCAAAATTGCAAAACACCTTAGGAGCAATTCGATGGAGAGCTACAATCTGAGATCCGATACTAATTCCCTACCAGAGTTGATTAGAGAGAATGAGGGAGGAAAGTACTCGGACTAACAATACTAACCGAAAAAGAGATAAGGTACTTACACCAAAAGAATAATTGACCCAAGGGAGATTTGACTTTTTGGGTTTCAAACTAATAAGGTGAATAAGGTTTATTTAGCACAAATTAAAGAAGAAGGGCAGAAGAAGGAATCGGCTAACCCAAAGGGTAAATCAAAAGAGATCTGAGAAGAGAAAGAATGGCAAAAGAATCAGCTAGCAAAGATGGAAAGGCCAATCGGCAGTAAAAAAAATGAAGAATTTGGCATTAGCCTAGGATCCCAAACTCAGCACATATTTATAGCCTCCAGCCAAATTTCCTGACCCTCAATTCCCAATTCAGCTCCATCACTTCGCCCTTCTCATCTCTTCGTTTTTCTCCCTGATAACTCTCCAATCTATCTCCTAAATTTTCTCTTCTGAACACTCCCTTTAGAGTCCATCTTCACGCCACTTCCAACCTTCTAGAAGGCCAAAATTAAACTCCTAAAAATACTAAGCTAGGATTCGAACCTCGGATCACCTTGCTAGCCACTAATGCCACCTCTTTACACCCTAAGTGGCGTCACTTATCCACTCCTCCACAAGGCTTTTTGATGCCATTTTCCCCTATCTTTATTTAAAAGCCCAACTACTCCCAACCGTGATTCTTTTAATAATTAAATTAAAATTCCTCCACCACAAAACTCGAACCCAAAACTTCTCCAACAAACCTTGACACTTCAAATTCCTTAAACTCTTAAAGCCAACAAGTCAATTGTCATTTTCTTGCACACTTAAAAATTTTATGAAACCCAAAGCCCAATTCATCTAGGCCCAAAATTCAAGGCATTACAAGTCCAACTTGGTTTTATGTTGTTAGAGAGCCAGAGGATCAGGATTCGGCTAATGTCATCACAGGTACTTCCACTTTGCAGCCTACTCCTTTAATTTCTTTAGTTGATTCTGGTTCTATACATTCTTATATCTTAAATGAATTGAATTGTAAGTTAGGTATTCCTGTAAAGACTATTGATTTGGGTATGATTGTTATTAGTCCCTTTGTTGATAGTGTGGAAGTGAATAAAATTTATTGTAGATGTCCCCTTATGATTCAAGGGCACATTTTCTCTATTGATCATATGGAATTTTCATTCTACGATTCTGTGTGATTCTTGGTATGGACTGGTTTAGTAAGCATAAGGCTAAGGTAAATTTTGAGATGAAATGAATTACTTTGAGGAATAATAATGGGTTGAAAATTGTTGTTATTGGTGAAAGACCGGGATTTATGTCCAATATGGTTTCAGTTATAAAAGTTGAGAAGATGATGGGAAAAATTTGTGAACCTTACTTAGCTTATATGATAAATTCAGTTAGTAAGGATTTGAGAGTTCAGGATATTCTCACGTTAAGGATTCTCCTAATGTGTTTCCTGAAAATTTTCCTAGTTTACCGCCAAAACGTGAAGTTGAATTTGGTATTTATCTTTATCCTAGTACTGCACCTATGTCTATTACGACCTATAGCATGAGACCAAAAGAGCTCAAGGAGTTAAAGATTCAGTTTCAAGAGTTGCTAAATAGAGGGTTCATTCGACCGAGTGTATCTCCGTAGGGTACACCAATTTTGTTTGCGAAGAAGGATGGTACGATGAGGATACGTATTGACTATAGGCAATTGAATAAGTTTCCCATAAAGGATAAGTATCATTTACCTTGAATTGATGACCTGTTTGATCAGTTTTGAGGTGCAATAGTGTTTTGAAGATTGATCTGATATTTGGGTATTATCAGTTGAAGGTGGAGGAGTCTGATATCTTGAAAACTGCTATTAGAACTTGGTATGGGCAGTATGAGTTTTTGGTCATGCCTTTCGATTTAATTAATGCCCCTAATACGTTAATGGATTTAATGAACTGAGTATTCCACTTATGCTTGGATCAATTTATGGTTGTTTCATATACGACATTTTGGTGTATTCTCGTTCTAAGGAGGATCAAGATGCACATCTAAGAGTTGTTTTGTAGATTTTGCGAGATAATCAGTTGTATGAAAAGTTAAGTAAGTGTAAATTTTGGCTTAGGGAAGTAGCATTTTTGGGTCATACTGTGTTAGCAAAAGGGATTCGAGTGTATCCAAAGAAGATTGAGGAGATCTTAGAGTGGAAGCTGCCTAGGAGTGCTATTAAAGTTCAAAGTTTCTTGGGTTTGGCTGGCTATTATCGTAGGTTCCTTGAAGTGTTTTCCCTTATTGTTACACCTTTAAGAAAGATGTGGTGTTTGAATGGACTGATGAAAGGTAGAAAGTTTTGAATAGCTTAATGCAATTTTAATTGAGGCATTAGTGTTGAAACTAGAGCCTAGAAAAGATTTTTTGGTTTACAATGACGCTTGTCTCAGTTGTGTGCTAATACAAAAGGACAAGGTGTTGCTTACTCTTTGAGGTAGTTGAAGACGCTTGAACGCAATTATCCTACTCATGATTTTGAATTAGTTGATGTGGTATTCACGCTTAGGATTTGATGACATTACTTGTATAAAGAGAAGTGTGTTATTTATATAGATAATAAGAGTCGTAAGTACCTCCTCACCCAAAAAGAGTTGAATTTAAGGCAGAGGTGTTGGATTGAGGTTTTGAAGGATTATGAGTGTGTGATAGAGTATCACCGTGGCAAGGAAAATGTTGTTGCTAACGCTTTGAGTAGAAAATAAATGGCAGAGTTGAAAGCTATGTTTGCGCATTTAAGTTTAGCTAGTGATGGTGGTTTGTTAACTGAACTTCAAGTGAGGCTGACTCTATCACAATAGATTAAGGAAAAACAGTCATTAGATGGAAAGTTGTTAAGAGGATTCAACAAAATTGGGCAAGGAGTTAGGGAGATTTTGACGTTGACAGTGATTTTCGAATGTGTGCCACATGATATGGATTTGAGGCAAGAAATCTTACTGAGGCGCACAGTAGCCCTTACACTATGCATCCTGGTAGTGGTAAAATGCATCATGATCTTCAAGATATTTATTGCTAGCCTAGTTTGAAGTGTGATGTTACAGATTTTGTGACTCGATGTTTGGTTTCTCAAAAGGTAAAGGCATAACATCTGTTTCCTTCAAGTTTGTTGCAATCGATTTCAATTCCTAAATGGAATAGGGAAAAGATCACTATGTACTTTGTTTTGAGTTTATCTTTGACTCTGAAAAAGACAGATTCAATGTGGGTAATAGTTGATCGATTCTCAAAAAACATTTGTTTCCTTCAAGTTTGTTGCAACCGATTCCAATTCCTAAATGGAAGTGGGAAAGGAGCACTATGGACTTTGTTTCAGGTTTGCCCTCGACTCCGACAAAGGCAGATTCAGTGTGGGTAATAGTTGACCAATTCACAAAGAGTACATATATCATGGCAGTGTGTACTAATTATTCTTTGTAGAAGTTGGCTGAGTTGTACATCGTTGAAATTTTTCATCTTCATGGGGTTCCAGTTTTTATTATTTCTTATAGAGATTCGCGCTTTACTTTGAGATTTTTAAAGATTTTGCCAAAGGCTTTTGGGTCAAAGCTTAGTTTTATTACAACTTATCATCCTCAAACAGATGGTAAGTCTTAGAGGGTAATTTAAGTTTTAGAGGATATGTTACGAAACTATGGGATTGAGTTTGGTGGTAGTTTGGAGCGATATTTGTCATTAGCAAAGTTTGCCTACAAAATTAATTTTCAAGCAAGTATCCGTATGGCACAGTTTGAGGCATTTTATGGAAGGAACTGTAGAACTCTTTTGTGTTAGACAGAATTAGATGAAAGGCAAGTTGTTAGACCGGATTTAGTTCGTGAGATTGAAGCAATGGTAAAGTTGATTTGTGATCGTTTGAAAGCCACGTCTGATAGGAAAAAATCTTCTATTGATATGAAACATCAAGATATTAAGTTTCGAGTTGGCGATAAGGTGTTCATGAAGGTTTCACCTTAGAAGAAGGTTTTCAGGTTTGGTAGGAAGGGTAAATTAACTCAAGGGTATGTTGGACCTTATGAAGTTGTTGATAAGATTGGTTCGATAGCTTATTAACTCAAGTTGCCGCCAAAGCTTGAGTGAATTCATGATGTCTTCCATGTGTCTATGTTACGGAAGTATCGTTCGGATTTGTCACATGTTGTGCCAGTGGAAGAGATTGAATTTCGAACTGATCTCACCTATGAAGAAGAACTGGTTGAGATTTTAGCCCGTAAGGAGAAGGTTTTGAGAAATAAGTGAGTTTTATTTGTTAAAAGGTTTTTTGACGCAACCACAAGATAGAATAGGCTAATTGAGAAGTTGAAGATGTGATGAGACAACAATATATTTATTCTTTTTATCTCGGGTAAATTTCAAGGACGAAATTTTTTTTAGAGCGGAGAGTTGTCACACCCCAAAATTAGGCCTAGGAGTTTTAAGGGTTATTTTATAAATTTTAGCTCTAGTAATCTCGAAAATCTCATAGTATGGTAAACCGAAAATGTTTTTATCTATGGCTTTTTTAAAATTAAATCAATTTTTGAAAATGAGTTTTAAAGACCTTTAATTTTGAAAAGATGACTGATTTGTAAAAGGGTCTAAATTATGAGTGTTTATATTGCAGTTAAACCAAAACATTAAAAATACCCTATTTTCCCCTTTTATCTTCACAAACTCATGATAGTTTTCTCTATCTACTTGTTTCTGCCATCCCTCATTCACCTAATCTCCAATCACTCAATTTTAATTCCCAAACTTCATCATTTTGATTTCTATCATCACCCAAGCCATAAATCTCCATAGAATTTCAAGAAAACACCTAAGAGCACCATAGATTTCTCCATTCTTGAACTTTTGGATTTTCGATCAAACGTTTGATTCTTCATCAACAAGGTAACTATTCAATTCCTTATTAGTTTTTAATGTTATTTGATCCTTTAAACTGCGTTTTTAGCCATTAAATCATATGTTTTAAATAAAAGCTAAAAATTGGATCATTAATGGTGGATTTTGAGATTTTGGGTAAAAATATGGTTTCAAAGTGTTTTTTATTATTTTTTATGAGATTAAAAGGTTTCTAAACATACTTTGAAGTTTGGTTAAATATTTCTAAGGTTTTAAGGAATTTTCATGGAAATTGCGATAAACATGTGGAAAATTTTGATACCATGAATTGGGTAGTTTTGCGTAGATTAAAGGTTGTTAATCAATCATTGGTGAATAATTAGATGAATGGAATTTCTTTTAGGCAAAACTATTAAGTATAGACTGAGATATGTGAATCTCAAGTTTGCTATGTCGAAGGTTTCAGTTACATGAGAACTTCACTTAGGCTTGTATTTTGATTCCTTAAGATGAGTCCGTAGTTGATTGTTGATTTTAATGTTGTGTGATTTATTGTGTTGAAGCTTTGGATTCGCTTGGACCTTCTACAAGTTAAGGAAAAAATAGTTCGAGCTTTCGGTGTCTCGACAAAAGCATAATTGGTGAGTATTTAGAATCGATGCTTGTGGACATGTTTCATTGCATTAATTGGGAATATAGATATAGGCTAAACCCCTACTCCAAATTCCGAGTGTAAGCTTTCTCATACTCTTTATTTAATATGTGATTATGTGTTGTGAAATTGTGGATTAAAATGAGATGTTGTGACATGTGAAATAAGCTTATGATGGCTATTGTAAATGAGCTGATAGTGGGCATGTTATACGTGCCATATAAAAGTGATTATATTGTGCTTATAATGTGAATATGCAGTGAAAAAGTGCAGAAAATGGTAACTGATTGTGTGTTTAATAACATATAGTTTGGCCTTGTAATCTTTGAGACCTGTTGGATATAGTTGGCATGCCATAGGATTGTGAGTACTCGGCTATATGTGTTTTATTTTGAGGGAAATAAGGCTCGGGACAAACTTGGAGAGATAAGGGAATGTGAGCTAAGCTCCATTCACCAAGACACATTTGGTGTGCTAGAGAGTGCTAACTATATGCCACACTTTTGGGATATGTTTGACTTTATGAGTCATTTGGTGTGCTAGAGATCCGTGTATCCACTGAGTGGTGATAGAGCCCAGTTTTACATTTCACAACTCAAGTGCCAAATCATCAATGAATCTGTTTATGTATATTGTGATATGTATCTATATGATATGTGATTACTATAAAGGAATTAAGGAATAATGCAGGAATAAATAATATGACTTTAAACGTTAGGATGTTGTAATTGTCCTAAATGGTTGTTTCGATAAGGCATAATGACCTGTTTGTGTGGTAGTTATTCTGATCATGAACTAAGCTCGTTAAACTTCCCCATTCCTTTTTAAACAATTGCAGATTAGTTGTGTTCCGGTATGAGCAATGTGGTTCCAAGGAGGTGATCCAAGCAACACTTTTGCATTTTTCGTTGGTGTTTATTTATTCATTTATGTTATATGGAAGAAGGCAATGTAATAGACTTTTAGTTGGTTTTTGTCATGATTTTTGGTTGCTTATATGACTTGTTTGTTCTTAGGATTTAGGGATAGTGTTCTTGTTATATCATTTGCTTGCTCGAACATTTCTAAGATGCTTTGAACTATTAATATGGACGTTTTGATTTTCTTTTGGATGATGTATTGGTTGCATGCTATATTGGTACAAGTTAGGATGATCTAAATGCTTAAATAAGTTATATTTTTGTCATCTAGAGCAGAGGTATCAATATTCGGGCTTTAAAAACAATACCTCCATGATTTTTGAAAGTGCAGGAAGTTAGTAACGTAATTTTGTATTAATACCAAAACACGAGTATCGATACTCGGGGTAAAATAATTGATACTTTATGAAAGATACCGATAATTTCTGAGGTTTTGATTTTAAACGAGAAACAAAATGTTATTTTCGTATCAATTTTCCAAGCAGTATCGATACCATTTGAAAGAAATATGGATACATTTAATTCAGTATTGATACCTACGCAATTTGCTTCAAAATATTGCTATGTTGTTCTAATTCATGTTTAATTCTCATTTTAAGTTTGCTTAATGAATGTTTAGCATGTTTTAATGATGGCTGGGATATGTATGACAACAAGACCATTTGCATTGCATGTGATGTGTGACGGTGGTGTGACATCCTGATATTTAGGCTCAGTGATCGGGACGGGTATAGGGTTTTACATTAAAGCATTATAAATTCTTGAACTTGGGTTTCAAGGAATGTTTCACTAACACTTAACCAACAAAAAAATACCTCATTTATTTCCTAAAAACGCACAGGGAATCTCAAAAATTCGGGCATCACCACTCTCTCAATTCACAAACCTAATTCTACAAACCCCCGATTTTTGGGATGTTACAACATGCCAAATGCAGGTCCCCAAAAAGATATTGTTCGTCTAATTTCATGAGTATTGTTCAATTGGATCTCATATCAGGTTAGTTGGGAGTTGTTGGGATTTTGCTGTAACAGAAGGCAAAGATCAGAGTAAAAAGAAAAGTAGCAAAATGAATGAAAGATTAATTGTACTCTATAATCGATATGGTTGGCCATTTCTCAACAAGAGTAAATTTGATTAACATGACCTTGCCATGGCTGGTCAACAATAAGGTTATTCTTTCTAACCTCAACATTTTCTTCTTCTTCTCCTTCGTTAAGATTGGACTAGGATCTCGTTAATGAGTATATGATTCTGCCATCTGGAAAGTCTTACAGCTTTGCACGTTAAGATTATAGAAAGGAAGGGTGTTATAGGAAGGCCTTGTTGGGGGTCGCTTGTAGTTGAAATATTAGTAAAATGTCTATAATAAGGACTATAATGAAAATCTTATGATCATTTAAGTAGTTGCTTCTACTAGATCGGGAAGAACTGTCGAAATAGAAACTCTAGGTCGAGGTAAAGGCAAGTCTATAGTGAGTCTCTAAATTGAATCTTGCATGTCATGTAATTATGTGTATATGTGTAACATCCCAAATTAGGGCCTAGTCAAAATAGTGGTTTCGGGACCACAAATCCGACATTAAAATAATTATTTTATGATCATTATGAGGTCTAGGATATGAAAATAAGCATGTGTTAAAGTTTCATGAAGAAATTCTACGTGTAAGGTGTCCAATTGGAAATTAAGGACCAATTTGAATAAATTACGAAACTTGGGTTCTAGAAGCAATTAGTATGAAATTGATATGGATTATTAATTAGAGGTTCTTAAAGATAAATTTTCCCAATTTTTAAGTTTTTGGACAAAAATGGGCCGGCATGGAAAATTTTGGAAGTTTAATAAGGAAGGGCATTTTGGTCATTTGGTAATAAACTAAATAAAAAGGGAAAAATCAAGCTAAAATTAGCTCATACCAAAATTCTATGGGTCTTCATAACTAGGGTTTTCAACATTTTCAAGATCAATAGTAAGTGCTCACTAGCCCTGTTTTTAACATTCTTCGTATTTTTTAGATCCTCGTAACATGCTCTCTCTATTTCGACCCATATTTCAAGTTAGGGTTCATGTTCAAAAATTTACCCATGCATGATATGTTTGTGTTTTGATGATTTATGAAGGAATATGAGAGTTTAAAGGATAGTAAACAACTTTCACTAAGTAGTTTTTTATGGAAATGGCTTAAGGGACCATTTTGTAAAAGTTGTGAAAATGGGTAGAAAAATGTGAAATGAAAGAAAATGTTGGCTGCTATAGGCAAGAAAAATATTCGGCTAGGCTTGGGTAACTTAGAAATTTCATGCATTTCTTAGGACTAAATTGTAAAAGTGTGAAAGGTTAGAGGCAAATTAGTCATTTTGCCCGGGGTGAGTTTTAAATCTTAAAATGAAAAATGTGATGTATTAATAGTCAAATTTTGTTGATATAGACCCCGAAGAACCAATTCTAGAGGTCGACTGTGAAAAATGAAAGGTTTCAGAATAACCGAAATACGAAACCGAAGCAATTACCAGGTAAGTTCGTATAACCCAAAGTAAACTCTTAATATACTTAAACATGCACGTTTTTGAATGTATGAAAATTTAGATATTCATGGCATGTTAATTCATGAAATATGCTTGTGTAAATGAAAGATGATAAATGTCCCTGTTTAAATAGAAAGAGAGAGTCGATGGATAAATTATGGCTTGCATGACATGAGATCCTGCATGTGTTACAGAAAAGGATTTATCCCTGGTAATCCGATGATCTCAAAATAAAAAGGATCTAGCCTGGACGGGTGTTCCTTTAGTGATCGAGCCTCCCAAAGAATATAAGTGCATTAAGGATTTAGCCCGAACGGGTAATCTGATTGATGACTGAATTCAGCCTAGACTGGCAATTCAAGTCCGAGCTTATGAGAGCAATTGTCATTATAAGGGATTTAGCCTGGACTGGTAATCCTGTCGTAAGATATAAGGTTCATGGGAGTGCGTACTTGAGATGATCACTTGTATGACTTGATGGTAATTGGGCTATCCATTCGAAATTTTCGAGGAATTCAACGAGATTAACATAAGAAATAGAAATGGAAATGTTGAATTGATAAGCTCATCTAAGATTAATGATACGATGCATTGTTATAAGATAATTGGATGATTGAGCGTATGTGATAGGGAAACTAATTCATGCTTGTTGGAATTATCGCCTATTATGGTTGTATGTTAATTAAACGGTAAGTTTACTTTCCAGTTATCCAGACTTACTAAGCATATAAATGCTTACCCCTTTCTCTTTTCCCTGTCTTACAGAGCTCGTGGACTCGTGAAGATTGGAAGACGATTGGAGAATCAACACACTATCGACTTGTTCTGCTTTGGTAAATAGATACTTTTATTTTGTTAATGGCATGTATAGGATTTTTGATTATTTTGTTATATGTGTTATTTGGCTAGCTAATGTAAGGGTCTAAATGGTATACTTATTCTTTTGTATATGGCTATGAGATATGGTTCATATTGATGTAGGTTGTAAACCTACTAATGATGCATGTTTACGATTAAATGTTTTATGAGGTATGATGATAAGGTTTATCATGAATGGATGTTTGAAATGGAACCTAATATTTTGAGAGTGGACATGGCATACAATGTTATAGGGTTATAATATGGCCTAAGCATAAAATGTTCTATGTTAATCTTTAATGCGAAAAGGATAATTTAGCATGTACTAAACCGATGAGATGAGTTAAACATGCAATGAATTATGTCAAAGTTATTCAAGAGTATAATTAGGCCATGTTACACACCATTGATATTCTTTAAGTGTGTGTGAATGATAAAGGGTGACCAAAGGCTTGGAAAATAGCCCTGAAAAGGTCCACACGGGCATGTGTCTAGGCTGTGTGTGACACACGGTCAGCCCCCATGGATGTGTTGTTTGGCCGTGTGTCCTCTACACTTAAAATTTTAGGTTAGTTTGCATGGTAGTAAACACACGGGTAAAGACACGGCCGTGTGCCTCAACCGTGTGGAGGAGACGGCCTGGCACACAGGTGTGTGCCTTGGCCGTGTGCCTCAAAATGAATGATACGTCATAAACAGAATGTACGGCCTTTTGGACATGGGTGATGACACGAGCGTGTCTAGGCCGTGTGAAGGACACGCCTGTGTCCCTGGCCGTGTGAAAATCCCTGTAGGTTCGAAATGAAAAATAAATCCAAATAATTTAACACGGGTGGGACACACGGGTGTGTCACTAAGCACACGGGCATGTGCTTTGCCTCCACACGGGCGTGTGAGGCATAACCCTAGTAATTTTTCTAAAATTTTCTATAGTTCTCGGTTTAGTCCCGGATCACTTTTAATGTATGTTTTGGACCTCGTAGGTCTATAATCGGGACACTATGATGTCGTTTAGTCGGTTTTAAATTAGAATGAAATTTTATGACCTGTATTTTCTGAAAGTGTCTGAGTATATGTCTGGTAACACCCCATGCTTGTCCCGGTCTCGGGTATGGGTAAGGGGTGTTACAATATGTGTTTCTGAGAGGCATTTACAAATACATAAACGAGGTTAACAATATGTGGGATGATATAACATTGTGTGATATAAGATGGTGTTGGCATATATATAGTCATTATCTAATACTTTCCTATTATATGATTCTAATACCTAACAATTCTGGGTTATGTAAAAAGATGAGAAAGAGATACATTTGTGTTGCTTCCAGTAGGGAAGGTATATTACTAACCGAACAGACAAATCATTGCAAAAATGGAGACTTATTATGTAGCCTCCGGTAGGTCAACTATAATGCTAACCAGACTAGAAGATCACAAAATAAATCTGTCGAAAGTATACGATCATGGCATCATATGATAATAAACGAAGAGGGTGTGAAGGTATAAAACTATATGGGAGAAATTTTATGGCATCCATAGAGATGGTCTGCCGAGATAATAAACCAGATTTTATGGAAAGCATTTGTGGTGAATTCTCTAGAAAGTCGTTGTGTGTTATCTGGGAAATCTATGGAGTGAATTATGTAATGATCAAGTAGTGAGATGCTAATCTACCTTGCGTGAGATCTCAGTATGCTTGTGAGACATTTTTTGATACAATTCTCAATAGAGTAACCAATTGATGAATCTGCCATAGTTGGGACATTTGTAATGTTGGTAGAGCAAGTATCCACCAAACTTTGAATTTCTTAGGTTTTGTATTGAAGTCTTCCGAGATTCTATTGCTTCAACTAAAACATTCTATTCTTCTAAGTATGTCTGTCTGAACTGATCTGAAGATACGATGTAACTAGAGTTTTGATAATCCTTGGGTTCTATAAAGGAATCCTTCAAGAGTAGATCTGCTAAGTATCGCTCATAGAATCGTATCTAACTACAAACTACAAAAAGATTGTGTAATGGGATTTGTAGTATGGTGTAAAGTTTGAGATCAGCCAGTTGAGTGAGATGAGTATACGACAGTTAAGTGAAAAGATTGACATATGGTTATCCGCCAATCAAGAACTAAGAAGTATCCGCCAAAGTCTAAGAATTTTACAACACCTTTTAAAGGTAATAATGAGTGAGGTTGACTAAGTTCCTTTAAACTTACATGTATCTTTTGGTATGCAGGTCTATGAATTGAACTAGAATGCTAAGAGGGACCACACTAGGGATGCGCCATGGTGGTAATCGGGGACAATATTATGCATACAGAGGGAAACTTATAGAAACATGTTTTACAAATGACAAATTGTAATATACTCTATGAATATGTCTATTTTATAAGAAAACTTGATGTAAGGTTTTATTTTACCTACGAAAGTTTATGAAAAACAATAAATGTATTATTTCAAACCTAATGCCTTAGAAAGGATTTATATAAATAAGAAGTAAAATCAGTATGATATTTTGTAGTATGAAAAATTTAGTTAAGTATGTAAGTATTTTGACATCTTATATCCGGATCTAATAAAATGAGTCTGGTGTATAGTGTTACAGAATGCATGTGTAGCATGTCATGACTACTGTTAAATGAAAAGTATGCAAAGTATATATTGATACCAAACATTGATAGTATGCTAAACATGCCATTGTACCGAAACGTTGACTAAAAGCATGATGCGCTTATCGATTGTATGACATATTACATTTGCAAGATGGGTATTTGTGGTTGATGGAGGAGTTCCGTAGAGTACTGACAACATTTAAAGTCCATGATATTGTTGTCAGTGCACAACACCTAAGTACCGAGGAGATTGGACGATTTATCACATTTTACTGGCAATTTTATCTACATACTATTATTGGTGGTTTTAACCACATCGGGCTTAGGCCTTTACTGTTTAGGAGTTCGAATGATGGGTTCTAGGAAACTCATGGTTTGTAGTGGATGGTAGGTAAGATTATTGCACTATAGCATTGAGCATGTCATATTCATATGTTGTAATGCCATGATACATTGTTTGAACTATTATAACAATTGTATGCCTAGATGACTAATTGAATGTCTATATTGTTTAGGATCAAACTAGGCTTTTAAAGCTCACCCCCTAGTTTACTCCTTACAGATAACCCTCAAGATTAGGCTCGAACTCAGCATACAGAGGTCTCATCACGGAGTTTTTGGCAATAAAGTTTATTTAATTACTCTATTTATTTTGGTATTTTTATTTTGGTACTGTAATTTCTATTTAAGTGTGGAATGTGGTACAGGAATTTAACTGGGGTTTTGCATGCATAACTTTTTCATGAAAATTGAGCAAATTTTAAAAACCAACCTAACATGATTTAAGAATACGAATCTTTCTACGAAAATCAAATGCAAACCTTTTTCTGCCCCGTAATGGTAAAATAAAGGTTTTAAGTAAGTTTTATATCAAAAGGCGCGACCTTTTAATAAATTGAACTTAACCATAGATGGCCTAACAAACCAGTGTTTTTAACAAGCCTTATGCAACCACACTAAGTTTTTCCAAAAAAAAATTTTGAACAAAATAGCGATTTTACAACTGGACGTTTTTACTTAGCTAGAAAATTGGTACCCAATTAACATTCTGTTGCTCGCCTAAAATCAAACCCCAAAAAGTTATTAGTACATTTCAAAAAGTATCAATTTTAATACCCCTAGTATTGATACTCGTGACATGGTATCGATACCAAATTGAGTTACTGACTTCTTGCACATTCGAATTAACCCAGAAGTACCGATACCTTTGTACTCAGCAGCAAAAACCATACCAAAACAGGGAAAATTCATACTTAAACAATTTCCTAATCATCATGCATCAACCTTCACCTTATTCAACGTCCAATGACCATACATACAATCTATAGCATATCAACATAGCAAGTATTCAAACCAAAATAATACCAATGAAATAATTATAACATCCATTAAAAGTTCTGAAAACTTAAAAACTAAACTTATAAAATAACATGAGGACTATAATAATAAATATGTCTAACCATATTGCCTTATTCCCATAGTTCAAAGAATAATATTAATACCACCTACGCAAATACTAAAACCTAACTTAGATCACTTCCTTGGAATTTCTGCACAGCTCACACTGCAACACTAAATATCTGCAATGGTTTAGAAATGAGTGCATAAGCTTAAACAAGTTTAGTGAATGTCAGAGTAACCATAACATATACATAATATCAAAGGTTAAACAAGAGCATGCTATAACACATTCACAACCATATTCTAACCAATCCACAATAACATATTCACGCTTCATTAAATCATAAAACTAGCATATACTCTTATGTATAACTACACTCAACTCATTTACAAATAATGTATTTTACCATATTTCATCAAGACTAACAAAGTATACATGATTTAATAACTCACAAGTCTAGCTTATACGTTCACAAGTTAAATGGAAACAACTCAAACCACAATTACATATGCAATTTACTATGATAACATACTAACATTTTCACGAAACTTAAATCAACTCATTTAGCAAATTATTCACATGTTTATGCATCCATCTCACATCGTATTATCATAATATATAAGATCACATTTAAACAATAATTTGGCACTTGAGGCTATGAAACATAAAAGTGGGCTCTATCACTACACATTAGATACACAGATCTCCATCACACCAATGACTCAAAGAATCCAACATCTCCCATAAGTGTAGCATAAATCTAACCATTCTCCAATACACCAACATATCCCAGTAAATGGAGCTTAGCTCGTCATTCTCTTATCCCTCTGATTGCCCAAAACACAAAACACAAAGGTGAGTACTCACAATCCTATGGCATGCCAACTATATCCAACGATTTCAAGATATCACAAGGCCAAAATATCCGCAAATGCACACATTTAACTATTTTTTTAATACACATAATCTCTGTTCATATTCATCAATTCACATCATAGTATCTTACACAATGCTCACTTATCATATTCACATTTATTTGCACTTTAAGTGCCACAATAATGCTCACTGAGCTATCATTTATCAAACCTCACATGTGTGCATTAAAATCAGTACATCATATATCACATACAAGTATTCTCACATATTACCTGTCATAATAAAATCACATTCCACAATTCAACACATATATACTTACCGAAATTTTGCTCATTTTCGTTGCATATTTGCATTATTAGCATATCATTATCACTGTTATTTAACATTTATTTCATGCCCACAATACAACACAATTCACAATAGTCATCACACATGTCTCATATCACAATATCGCACTACAATAATCAATTCACAATTATTCACATAATCACATATTTTGCCAAAATAAAACAAGAGAAATGGAAAGCTTACACTCGAAACTTAGGATAAGGTTTTAGGCTATTCCTAAGCTCTCAATTTGTAACAGCCCGATTTAGGGCCTAGTTAGAATAGTGGTCTCGGGACCACAAATTCGGATTCGACTAAAGTATTTTATCATTATTTTGGAGTCATTGTATGTTTATATTACTGTACAAAAAATTTGGTGAGTTAATTTTGACGTTTGTGAGCCCAATTATGAAAAAAGACTAAGTACCATAAAATGCAAAAGTCCTAAATTGATAGCTAAAAGTGTCAAATAGCTAGAGAACCTAAATTGGGGGTCTTTAAAAGAAAATTAGACCATATAGAGATAGCTTGGTCAGCCATAGGAGACAAATTGATGAGAAATTCAAAATTAGGTGAGTTTTGGTCACCACTTTTGACTAGTTTTAATATTTAAAATAAAACAAAGGCCACATCCTCTTTATTTTTCTTCTTCACCGATTTTTACCAGCCATATGAGGGTTTTGAAGCTTGAAATTTGCAGCAACTTATCATCACTAGAAGTAAGTGATTTCCATACCCTTTGTTGAAGATTTTTACATTTTTGGGCCCCTTAAAGCATGAGCTTTCAAATGAGGGTACTATTTTGCAAAATGGTTGAAAGTCTAGGGTTTTTCCATGAGAGCATCTAGGGTGTTTTCTGAAATTTTATGGAAGAATATGAAGCTTAGTGGTGTATAAACAACTTTTGTGAAAGGATTTTCATGAAGATACCAAAAAAGGACTAGTTTGCATAAGTTGTAGAGTAGATGATAAATGTGTAATAGAGTGGGAATTTGGAGTTGCTATAAGAGTAAAAAGGGTTCGGCTAGGCTTAAGATGCGAAGAAATTTTATAGAAATCAATTTTCGAGTCTAGGGGTAAAATGGTCATTTTGTCAAGGTCTAGGGGCAAAATGGTCATTTTACCAAAGAAGTGCATTTTTGATTGCCTAATTTTATTGAGTGATTAAATAAGTGTTGTAACACCCCTAACCTGAATCAGTCATCGGAATGGGGTTACGAGGCATTACCGGACCAGAACAACTTCCGAACGATTACATAAACTCTTAGATCATTTTGAATACATATATATAATAATAATTAAATCACAAAGTAAAATTTACGGACATTAGCATTAAACAAACATCTCATTTCATACTCGAACCCTGTTTTGTTAAAAAAATAATCATGTTTCCTTATAACTTGAATTACTACTCATTTGGTCTCTTTTTTTTTTAAAACCTCAGCCGAATATAAAGTTTAATGCAACATATAGAATGTGTAAAACATACAAATTACAATACACTTCAAACTCATATTAAAAAAAATCATACATATATTGAACTCACGAAAATCAGTCTTATCAACTGTATCTTATCATATTTGCCACATGTACATTACCACATAATCAACCAGTTTATAGTCATAATTTAGGGACTGGCCTATACACTGCTCAACATTCATCAATTATCAAGTAAGACATTTATGCATCACATAAAAAAATAATCATATTATCATCATGATTTACTATTACACAAGTCACCTTACATTTGGTCATTTTTCAATGCATTTAGCCAAATACAACTATGTTTAACAAATATGTATTAAAAATTGTTCACTTTTTAACTTTATTCAATCAATTTACAAGTCTATACATTTTAAAGGTCTAAACTAATATATATAATTATATATATACATATATTAAACATAATTTGTACAACATTTTCACATCCCGTAACCAAATGAAAACATGATACTATTACCTATTAAACAATATATCAAAGACCATAATTATAATTAAATGAAAAACCATATATTTGACTAAGCATTTAAGTATACATTTTTCTAAGATTTGTATCATATCAAATTTATTACAACATATGTTATTATAAATATAAGCCAAATCATGTTAAATGCATATACTATACTTTTACCACAATACAACTCAAAGCTAACTTGCTATTCATTAACTCGAAAATAAATAAACCATTCATAAAAACAATTCATACCGTATAACATATATATATCAAAATAAAATCCAACCATGATTGTGTACAACTTAATATTCTTTAATACCAAACTACCTAATATTGCCTTAACTAAACATATCAACCGATTCACATTCACTTTTATCCATGCATAAACTAGGGCCGAATCAATCATTTATACATATCCAAAATCTTCAACCATTTTCAATGCACATAACACATATAAACTTGATTAAGGTTTCATGTACTCACGTAATATACTAACCATAATTTACATATAAACACATATAATAGCCAAAACATCATAACCACAACCAAACATATCCATAGCATATTACAACTTAAAACCAAACATCAATCATATATGTCAAAAATTATATTTACCAAATTAAGCATAAACCATGGTCAAATATAACCGAACATAAGCAAAATGATCAAGCCTTGTAACCGAACTTAACAAAATAAACAAGCCATTTTCGCATGGCTCATTATATATACATACTTCAAACTTGACCAAAAACAACCTAGCTTATACATGCCATAGGTTCGAGTTAAAACTTATAAAATACCAAAAACAGTAGATAGTGTGATAGACTTTGCTGATGATCCTCGAGCTTGTAATTTGACTTCAAAATCTATAAAATAGAGACAAACATAAACACATACAATAAGCTATCATAGCTTAGTAAGTCATAAGCAATTAAATAACTCAATATCAATATCAACTCATTTAAAACATGCTAATTATACTATCATGATCACATTTATTCTCAAACTCAACAACTTATATATTGTAACACCCCGTACCCGAGACCGTTACCGGAGTCGGACACGAGGGGTTCACAGACTAAATTCGCTTACTATCGCAGTCCATTTTAAATTTTTCCAGACAGCTGGCTAACTGTGTCACTGTCACCTTAAAAATCATATCTTGAGTTTCACAACTCGAAAATCAGTTTCGTGATTTTTCCCTGAAACTAGACTCCTATGCCCATCTACATATTTTTTCTAGAATTTTTGGTCGGGCCAATTAGTACATTTTATTAGTTAAAGTCTCCCCTGTTACAGGGTGCGACTACACTGACCTTCATGCATTACAATTCGGATATCTCCCTTTACAGGGCTTCAATACTGATGCCGTTTGTTTCTATAGAAACTAGACTCAGAGAGGAATCTATACATATATGGCATGACTCCTAATTATCTCTGGTTAATTTATAATGAATTTCCAAAGTCGGAACAGGGAATCCAGAAACCGTTTTGGCCCTGTCTCACGAAAACCTAATTATCTCTTAACATACCACTCATATGACCGTTTCGTTTCTTCCATATGAAAGTGGATTCATCAAGGTTCATTTAAATAATTTATTCACTATTTAATTCTATTCCTACTATTTTTAGTGATTTTCCATATCTACATCACTGCTGCTGTCAGCATCTGCCTTTAAGGTAGACTTTACCTATTTCATAGTTTCCATGATTCAACTAGCCCTTTTAGCATAAATAGCACAAATTATGATAGTGATTGACCATTCCCATGGCCAATCCTTGTTAAGCATATCCACACCTCTCAATAACCATATCCATACTAAATGATTATAACATTATGCTCAAACATATATAAGCCATTTTCACATGGCTATCCAAAATTATACAAATCCAAAGGGTCCATGACCCACTACAAAAGGGTAGTCCTATACATGCCATTTTCAGAGTTCAACCAAAAGTGTACCAAAAGGGCTTTGATAGTGTGGGCGACTTCGACTTCAATAATCCCGAGTCCGATAGTTGACGAACCAAAATCTATAAAACAGAGATTCAAAGAACGGAGTAAGCATTTAATGCTTAGTAAGTTTTAAGCAAGACAAAGTGTTCTCAATCACTATTATTGGTCATTCATTTCAACTGTTCGATGAAGTTAATCTAGAGCTTCATCTCGATCTATAATATCATTAAACGCAACACTTGGCTGCCACATATATACTTTCGAATAATAATGACCTAGATGGTCAAATATTTCCAAAGCACATTCTCACATTTGGAGTTATAATATTAATCACATTTACCTACCTCTTTGATACTGATAATTCACCTCGAAATCACTCCACCGATGAGTAAGTAATACATACCTGAACATCTTGAATACATAATACTTATTTGATGGTAACTTAATGCAGATACTCAATATCAAAGTCTTACTTGAATCCTAGCATTTAGCCGTCGGGTCTTTAAAGCTCGGATATAGTACGAGCACGAAGCCTACGGACATTAATCAGGATAATACTCTCGCATAAAGCCTGCGGGGTTTTAACCCGGATATAGTACTGACACAATTGCCCTTCGGGACTTATCACATTTATACACTTTCACATCCATCACGTTGGCCACTCGGCCCTGTGACAGATATACACTTTCACATTCATCACATCGGCCATTAGGCCTCATCAAATATATACACTTTCACATTCATCACATCGGCCATTAGGCCTCATCACATATATACACTTTCACATTCATCACATCGGCTATTAGGCCTTATCACATATATACACTTTTACATTCATCACATCGGCCATTAGGCCTTATCACATATATATACACTTTCACATTCATCACATCGGCCATTAGGCCTTATCACATATATATACACTTTCACATTCATCACATTGGCCATTCGGCCTTATCACATATATACACTTTCACATTCATCACATCGGCGATTAGGCCTTATCACATATATATACACTTTCACATTCATCACATTGGCCATTCGGCCTTATCACATATATACACTTTCACATTCATCACATCGGCCATTAGGCCTTATCACATATATATACACTTTCATATTCATCACATCGGCCATTAGGCCTTATCACATATATATACACTTTCACATTCATCACATCGGCCATTCGGCCTTATCACATATATATACATTCACATCACAATTATCCAAATATACTTCACATATCACATATACTATCATGTATACACTTTGTCTTGGTCGAATCTACATTAATCATTTCCCAATGAATAATTCAATTTCACGCCATACTATCATTTCATATTCGAATACTCATAAACTTACAATTTCACAAATTTTAATATCAAAGATCCATCTAACACTCATGTATCGTTTTACAATATCACGATTTAGAATTCACGTATGGGTTTAATCAATAGCTTATGAGTAACTAAAACAAGTTTTATCCATGTTTACAACAAAATCACATATTCACTACGAGCTGTTTTCCTGAGCAGTAGCCACTAAATTATTTATAACTGGAGCTACAAAACTCCAAATCACTTGCCGTTAATTTTCCCTGAATATAGACTCGTATATCTTCCATCCATAAAATTTTCAGAATTTTAGGTTTGGCCAATCAATACCAGATTTTTCTTAAAATTTCCCCTGTTTCACTGTTTGACTAATCTGACCACTCTTCACTACGAATCAAATTTCTTATTTTACAGAATTCAAAATGTGTTGTATTTAATTTCATTTGAAACTAGACTCATTAAGGAGTCTAAGCATATAAATTTTATCTTATAACCATTTTTGTACAATTTATAGTGATTTTCTAAAAACAGAACAGGGGATTTCGGAGTCATTCTGACACCGTCTCACACAACTTTAAACATCTCTTTATAGGAAATTTGTTTTCTCACAAGGTCTCTTTTATAAGAAACTAGACTAATTAAGCCTTGATTACATATTTTATTCAGCCTATAATTCCACACCAACAATTTATAGAGATTTTCTAAAATCACGTTACTGCTGCTGTCCAAAGCAAATTATTACAATTTGCTCTTAACTTTCCAAGTCCAAACACATATGAACTTACCATGTGAGTTTAAGACATATCATGGCCACATCATATCTTATTAAATCAACTCATTATGTCCTATTATGATTGAATTTACTCAACGTTTAATCACTTAAAACTTACCTCGGAAGTGGTCGATGACTAGATATCCACGGCTATTTGTTTACTTTCTCTTTTCCCCCATCCGACTTTGATCCTCTTTACTCTTAAGCTTAAGTAAAACAATAGATTTGCTTAAGTACTTAACCAATATTATTCACTTAACTATCACATTAGGCAATCACATATCATTTAATCTATATCTAAAACAATAGATTTCAATATGTATCATATTCGATAAAACATACCATGACTCGATTTCATGCTTATTTAATTTAGCTAATTTCATAGCCGATTAATCACCTTACCCCAACATTACTCAATGCCGAATATTAACCCAACATCACAAGCATAATCACCATGAAACTTACCTTGATACATATTTTATCCCATTGCCGAATACATATATATATCACCAAACAAATTTTTATTCACATCTCTATAATTGATCATAATCGGACATTATAAACAAATCAACTAGTTTAGCATTCAAATTCTTCTAATCATTCCTCAGTCACTTACTCAATGAACAATAATCCAAGCACATCAAAGCATAGTCGAATGTATCATTCTTCTTAAATTCATATTCGAACACTCAATTAAATACTTACAATTTAGCACTAATTTGGCATTTCAACATAGCCAATTGTCATTAAGCAATTAAGCCACAAATATTCAATTTTACCAAGCTCAACTCATCTATAATCAACCCTCAATACACCTAAGCATCAAAAACAACATCAAAGAAATACAAACATCCATGACGAATGTCATCTTCATAAATTTACAAAAACATTTGCCATGAGTTAGCTTCTATACTTGATGACCACTCCAAATATACAAAGACTTTCAATGAAAGAGCATTAACATACCTCTTCCTAAACATCAACCAACCCATCATGAAGCAAGAAAATCCTCTTCTTCTTCCTTCCTCAAGTCACGGCAATAGGGGGAGCAAGGATGAGACAATTTTGTTTTCATCACCCCTCCCTTTTTTATTACTTTATTACTAACCTTTTATTTTATTATTTCTAACATAAATCACTAACACAAAAATGTTTATAATAGGCTTTAACCCATAGCATGGCCGGCCACTACTTGTCATAGGTGGAAATTTGACATGCAAGCCCATTATTTTCATAACATGCACTAATAGGTCCTTATAGATTAACCTATCACCTTTTAAAAGTGCCACACATAAGTCCTATTAATTAAATTCACATGCAATCGACTAAATCGAAGCTCAAAACTTTCACACATTCATATTCACATATTTTAGACAATAAATATCATATTCAAATAATTTGGTGACTCGGTTTAGCGGTCCCGAAACCGCTTTCCGACTAGGGTCATTTTAGGGCTGTCACATATTTAACATATACTTTCGTATTCAAATGTAACCTTGGCCGAATATACATGTACTTTTATCTAAGTAACATTCAACCTCAAAGCCTTAATACCATTATATAACTGAATTTACATAAGTTCATATACATATATTTGTTTTTATCATTTTATAACACCTAAAAAATAATCAACTTATCTTATTTCGAATAAGAAATAAGCTATTACATACCTGATCACTTTGGCTTGTTTAACACATTCAATCACACTTAACATTACCCATTGAACCATTCAGAATTAAATGAAATACTCGAATAATCACACATATGGTACAATGCCAAAGTCCCAAACGTGGTCTTACATGTAATCACATATCGACGCCAGTGTCCCAAATAGGGTCTTGCTCGCACACATATATCAGAATCACATATCTATGCCAATGTATTAAACGTGGTCTTACTCGCACATATATATTAGAATCACATATCGATGCCAACGTTTTAAACGTGGTCTTACTCACACACATATATCAGAAGCACATATCGATGCCAACGTATTAAACGTGGTCTTACTCGCACACATATATCAAAATCACATATCGATGCCAATGTATTAAACATGGTTTTACTTGCACACATATATCAGAATCACATATCGATGCCAACGTATTAAACGTGGTCTTACTCATGATCACAAGTCGAAGCCTCATATATATATATATATATATCCATGTATCAATTTTAACTTGGCCAAAACACAAATATGTTCAATAATAGAATTATTATTCACTTTCTATGTCACAAAATCATCACATAATCGAAAATACATATATACACATGATTCATACTTTAATATCATATACATATATTATTTAGCCGAATTTAAATTTGCAATTAATACACATATAATCAACACTTAACATATATAATTCTGTCATTACTTCAAATACCAAAACTTATTCATTACTTTATCATCAAACATAAATTACTTTTCATTTGTCAATGCTGATTTGTAATTTACTACTAATTACTACAATTATTTATGGATCACCTATATTGAAATTTAACAACATCAATTTGCTTATAAACTTACCTCAGACGATTAAAAGTAGAACGGGATGACTAGTCGACCACTTTAGTTTTTCCCCGATCCAAACCCAATTTCTTTTGTTCTTGATCTAAACATATTCAAATTAAACTCATTCAGACATATTTTCATTCAATTTAGTCCAAAAACACATAAATGGGAAAATTACCATTTTACCCCTGACATTTTACATTTTTTACAGTTTAGTCCCTATTACACAAAACACAAAATATCCAAAATTTCACTACATCCATGTTAGGCCGAATGTTCCTAGTGCTCATACAAGTCCATATATTTCATTTATTTCACATTTTATTCCCTCAATTTATTATTTTTTCAATTTAGTCCTAATTACTCAAAATCATCAAAAATTCCAATACAAAACATGTTAACCCAAAACATATCTTTCATATTTCAACATCAAACAACAAAAATCACAAGCTTTCAATAATGGCATAACTCAAAATATTCATCTAAACCAAAAATTCAAGCATGGGTCTTGAAGATAACTTAGCAACGATCTCAAAAACATAAAAATTATCAAAAACCAAGCTAAACACATACCTTGATTGAGCTTAAGAGATGGTCGAACCCTAACTTCTATTTTCTTTTCATTTTTTTATATTATTAATTTATTAAATTAACCTTAGTTAAAATTTTACATTATCGTTTATAACATGTCTTTTGCCGTCCACTAATACTAATAATGGCCCAATTAAAACATAAAGGCTTCATATTATAAAGACATCAGCAATTTGGTCTTCACACATTAAACTATCAAGTTTTCATTTTACGCGATTAAGCCCTTTAATTTAATTGGACACTCAAACAATAAAATTAAATCACGAAAATTTCACACATATAAATTCACACAAAATAAATACAGAAAATAATTTTTAAATATTTTTCTGACTTGGATTCCTGGTCCCGAAACCACCGTTTCGATTAGGGTCTAAATGAGGCTATTACAACTCTCCCTTAGGGATTTTCGTCCCCAAAAATCTTACCGATGAATAGATTTGGATAATTTTCTTTCATTGCATCTTTCTTACTCAATGTCAATGGTAAATCGAATTTAAAATTCATCATGACTCTGTCCCATTTCCATTCAAGTATCATGATCAATCGAAAACAATCCAAAAAATACTTGATGCTCGGTTTTTACTTGTTGGCAGACTAAACATTTCGAAGTAAAGTCAGAAATGTATCGTTTCATACCATACCACCAGTATAGTTGTTTCAGATCATTAAACATTTCATACTTCCAGGGTGTACAGATAACCGACTATTGTGAACCTCTTTCAAAATCACCTCAATCAACTCTAAATTTTCTCAGCACACATACTCGGTTTCTGAACCTCAAACAACCCTCAGCATCAATTCTGAATTCTAAACCAATATTAGAATTACATTGGGCTAATTTCTCTAACAAATCATCATCATTTTTTTTAGCATTATAAATCTGATTCTGACTGAACTAGCACTGAAGCTTCGGTCAAAAGGGCTTTCATTGATCGAAACTTTTCTGGCAATTTTTTGACCATTCGAACTTAACATCTTTCTGTAACAGCTTTGCCATCAGGGTTGCAATCATAGGGAAACCTTTCACGAACTGTCTATAATAACCGAAAAATCCCAGAAAACTTCAGACTTCAGAAACATTTCTCGGAGGTTTCCAATTAAGTATAGCTAAAATTTTACTCAGATCATCCCGAATACCCGATGCTGATACAACATGGCCTAGAAAATTGACTTTGCGTAACCAGAACTCACATTTACAGAACTTTGCATACAACTGTTTATACTGCAAAGTCTGTAACACAAGTCTCATATGTTCAGCATGCTCAGTTTCATCATGGGAATAGATCCAAATGTCATCTATGAACACAACCACAAACCGATCCAAATACTGTCTGAAGATCCAATTCCTCAAATCCATGAAAACAATAGGTGCATTAGTAAATCTGAAAGGCATAATCAAAAACTCATAGTGTCCATACCTCGTTCGGAAAGTAGTCTTTGGCACATTGGAGTCTTTAACTTACAACTGATAGTAGCTTGACCTTAAATCTATCTTCAAAAACACTGTGGCCCCTTTCAGTTGATCAAACAAATCACCAATCCGTGGCAACAGACACTTATTCTTTATAGTCACCTCGTTGATCGAAGCCCCGTGCTATTGCAACCGGAGTCGGGCAAAGAGTTTGTGATATATATCAATGCCTCCTTGAATGGTTTGGGGTGCATGCTTATGCAGTAGGGTAAAGTCATAGCTTACGCTTCGAGGCACCTAAAGCCTCATGAGAAAAATTACCCGACGCATTATTTAGAGTTGGCTATCATTGTATTTGCGTTGAAAATTTGGAGACACCATCTGTATGGCAAGAAGTGTGAGGTGTTCACTGATCATAAGAACCTTAAGTACTTGATGACTCAAAACAAATTAAATCTACAGCAACGAAGGTGGCTAGAGCTGATAAAGGATTACGGGTTGGTGATTGACTATCACCCGGGCAAGGCGAACGTGGTCGCCGATGCCTTAAGTAGTAAATCGTTATTTACGTTGAAAGAAATGAATGCCTGATTGGCTTTATTAGATGATGGTTCGGTTCTAGCAGAGTTGAGGGCTAGATCAATGTTTCTACAAGAGATTCGAGAAGCTCAGAATAACGACAGTGATTTGTAAGCCAAGAGAAATCAGTGTGAGTCGGGCGTCGAGTCAAATTTTCGTATTGGTACTGATGGATGTATAATGTTCAAAGATAGAGTTTGTGTACCCAAGGACAAAGAGCTTATTTGAAAGATTCTACAAGAGGCACATAGTGATTGTTTGGCCATCCACTCGGGTAGTGTAAAAATGTTCAACGACCTGAAGAAAATTTGCTGGTGGTCGGGAATGAAAAGAGACATTTCAGAATTCGTTTCCAAGTGCCTTGTGTGTCAACAAGTGAAAGCTGAACACCAAGTACCTTCAGGTCTATTTCAGCCTATCACGATCCCTGAGTGGAAGTGGGATCAAATTACCATGGATTTCATGATGAGTTTCTCATTCACCCCAAAAAAAAAGATGTTGTTTGGGTTATTGTGGATAAGCTAACAAAGTCGGCACATTTTATACCAGTGCATATCGACTACTCCCTTGAAAGATTGGCCGAATTATGTGTATCTGAGATCGTGAGGCTTCATGGAGTGTCGTTATCGATTATTTCAGATCGGGACTTGAAATTTACCTCGAGGTTTTGGAAAAAGATACAAGAGGCATTGGGAACAAAGTTGAGTTTTAGCACGACATTTCACCCGCAAACCGACGGTCAATCAGAAAAAGTGATTCAGATCTTAGAAGACATGTTGTGGTGTTGTGTTTTTGAGTTTCAAGGAAGTTGGGAAAGGTACTTACCATTGGTTGAATTCGCCTACGACAATAGCTATCAGTCAAGTTTGAAGATGGTGCCTTATGAGGCTTTATATGGGCGAAGGTGTCGAACGCCCTTATATTGGACCAAACTCAGATAGAGTCAAATTCATAAGGTCGATTTAGTCAAAGAGACTAAAGAGAAAGTCAAAGTGATCCGCGACTGTTTGAAGGCTACCTCGGATAGGCAAAAATCCTATGTGGATTTGAAATGGAAGGAGATCGAAGTTTAAGTCAGTGATAGAGTGTTTTTAAAAGTATCCCCATAGAGAAAAGTTCTTAGATTTGGTAGAAGAGGTAAATTGAGTCCTCGTTTCATAGGACCTTATGAGGTTACCGAGAGAGTAGGACCGGTTACCTATCATTTGGCTTTGCCACCAGAATTGGAAAGGATTCACCACGTGTTTCATGTATCCATGCTACGTCAGTATAGATCAGACCCTTCGTATGTGATTGCACCAACAGAGGTTGAGATTTACCCAGACATGACTTATGGCGAAGAGCCGGTCAAGATTTTGGCTCAGGAAGTCAAACAGCTAAGGAACAAGAGTATAGCACTCCTAAAAGTTTTATGGCATAGACATGGAGTCGAAGAAGCCACATGGGAACCTAAGAAGACTATGAGAGATCAGTTCCTGAACCTACTCACTGGTAAGATTTTCGGGGACGAAAATCCCTAAGGAGGAGAAATGTAACATCCCGATTTATGGCCTAGTCAGAATAGTGGTCTTGAGAGCACAAATTCAAATTTTACTAAAGTATTTTATCATTATTTTGGAGTCATTTCATGTTTATATTAGTGTATGAAAAATTTGGTGAGTCAATTTTGACGTTTGTGAGCCCAATTGTGAAAAAGGACTAAGTCGCATAAAATGCAAAAGTCCTAAATTGATAGCTAAAAGTGTCAGATAGCTAGAGAACCTAAATTGAGGGTCTTTAAAAGACAATTAGACCCTATAGAGATAGCTTGGCCGGCCATAGGAGACAAATTGATGAGAAAGTCAAAATTAGGTGAGTTTTGGTTACCAATTTTGACTAGTTTTAATATTTAAAATAAAAAAAGGCCACATCCTCTTTATTTTTTCTTCTTCACGGGTTTTTACCAGCCATATGAGGGTTTTGAAGCTTGAAATTTGCAGCAACTTATCATCTCTAGAAGTAAGTGATTTTCATACCCTTTGTTGAAGATTTTTACATTTTTGGACCCCTTGAAGCATAAGCTTTCAAATGAGGGTACTATTTTGCAAAATGGTTGAAAGTCTGGCGTTTTTCCATGAGAGCATATAAGGTATATTCTGAAATTTTATGGAAGAATATGAAGCTTATTGGTCTGATAAACAACTTTTGTGAAAGGATTTTCATGAAGATACCTAAAAAGGACTAGTTTGCATAAGTTGTAAAGTAGATGATAAATGTGTAATATAGTGGGAATTTGGAGTTGCTATAAGAGTATAAAGGGTTTGGCTAGGCTTAAGATGCGAAGAAATTCGATAAAAATTGATTTTTGACTCTAGGGGTAAAATGGTCATTTTGTCAAGGTCTAGGGGCAAAATGGTCACCAAAGAAGTGAATTTTTGATTGCCTAATTTTATTGAGTGATTAAATAAGTGTATTTTGCTATTATAGATCAAGAAATACTGAATCTGAACCTAGACCGAGGGAAAGCCAAGCTAATCGACTAAATCGACTAGTCGTCACATTTTGTAATCCATGGTAAGTTGTATGTAAATAATACAACTACATTGATAATATATGTGTTTGAATTGTATCAAAATTATTATAGCATAAATTGCTTGACTTGTGGAAATGCAAAAATGTGATGAGAATAGAGATAGTAGAGTTCCCGTTTGAACTTAGGAAATAAATCAGATATTCATGCCATGACATATGGGTTATTATGAGCTAGTGTAAGACATGTCTGGGACATGCATCAGCTACATTATGAGAGCCAGTGTAAGACCATGTCTGGGAAATGGCATCAGCATCGAGATGAGTGCTAGTGTAAGACATGTCCAGGACATGCATCGACCTCGAGACGCAAGCCAAGATAAGACATGTTAGGGACATGCATCGGCTTGAGATATGAGCCAGTGTAAGACCATGTCTGGGACATGGCATCGGTACCTTACCCCACAGTTGAGGCTATGGAATATTCGATAGCATTTCGAACGGTTCAACAGTGAAAGTTCTGATTTCTAGTTAATGAGGAAAGTATAACCGTGTTGTGAGTGATACAGGTACCTATTTGGTATGTATAAAATGTGAGCCACGTTATATGCTATATGATGAGTAAGTTTTCCTTATGCCCACTTGTGTATTATGATACTTGTTGATGAATGACAAAGTATTGTTGTATAATTATTTATATGCAACTTACTAAGCTTTATGCTTACACTCTCTCCTTTCTTTTTTCTTATAATGTCGCTTATCTAGCTCAAGGATCAACGGAAGTCAGAGATGTCGATCACACTATCAATCGAAGCATTCGATATAGTTTGATTTAATATTTTTGAATATGGCATGTATAAAGAACTAGACTTGTGTTTTGTGTTGTTATTAATTTGGCCATATGTGTTGGCTTGGGATAAATTCCTCATTTTGTATTAAGCCCCGAATGATGGGTAATATTCATTTTGATATATGCAAATGGTGTTATGTTCATGGATGAGTAGAATGCACAAATGAAATATTGCCTATTGTGGCTGATTTTATTGCATGAAATACTCTTGTACTGGTTTTAGTTGCTTTTATGTAGGTTGTGTAAGTAATGGTGGCAAAGAGGCTTAGTAAATAGCCTAATTTTTTCCACACGGGTAGACACACGGGCATGTTTCTAGGTCGTGTGTGACACACGGCCAGCACCATGGGCATATTGTTTAGCCGTATGTCCTCTGCATGTAAAAATTTCAAGTCAGTATGCATGATAGTAAACACAAGGGCAGAGACACGGCCGTGTGTCTCAGCAGTGTGAATGGCACAGAATAGCACACGGGCATGTGTCTTGGCCGTGTGACCCTTAAGAAATGTTGACGTCAAAAACAGAATGTCCAAGCTTCTGCACACGGGCTAGGACACAGGCATACATGGGTGTGTGAAAGACACGGGCAATGGACACGGGCGTGTGCCAAGCCGTGTGAAAACCCCTGTAGGTGCGCATTTGGAATTAATTCCACACGAGTGTCAGACACAGGTGTGTCCCTGTATTGCCTAGGCCGTGTGAGCCACACGGGCCAACCGCACGACCATGTCAAATTATCACACGGGCATGTTGCCCCTTCCATACAGGCGTGTTGCCCCTTCCACATGGGCGTCTGCCCCTGTGTCAAGTGTCATTTTTCTAAAGTTGACTTAAGAACCCGAGGTGTTTTCGAATGATTTCCGATGGGTATTTTGGGTCTCGTAGGCCCATATTAAAGATGTGTTGATAAGCTTGAGAAAGTTTTAAATTTTTCCAAGCCTTGGAGACTCGAAATTGGTGGTAAACAAGAGTTTAATTTAGGTAACGCCTTGAACTCTATCCTGACATTGAATATGGGTATGGGGTGTTACACAATTAACACTATGAACCGTGTCAACAAGTAGCGATTCCAAACAATCACCGCTCGCACCTTCACCTAGTCGCCGAAAGCCTAAACTAGCTTTTCCTTGCCATTCGCTTTACTCGTAGAAGGTTCAAACGGATCCAAAGCTTTAACAAAGTGAATCACACATAGCAACACAATCAACATTTAGCCAAAGATTCACCTTAATCAACCAAAAAAAAAACCTAAGCTAGATTCTCTTAAAATTGAAATTTTTGACATGGTAAACTTGAAACTCAAATATTTCGGTCTCTATGTAACACCCCTAACCCGTATCCATTGCCGGACTAGGGTTAAAGGCATTACCAGACAAAGCAGAACATTTTACAAACAATTCAATAACATCATCCATAAACTTAGTCAAATATCATTATAGAGTCCCTTATATAGGTCAACGAGACCTAAAACATGCTGTAGAAAGGGGTCGGGACTAAACCGAGCTCATACAAAATTTTTCAAAACTTAAACATTTATCAAAGTTGCACAGGTCACACGCCCGTGTGAACAGGCCGTGTGCCTCTCACAGGTTTAGACACGCCCATGTGTCTAGGCCGTGTCAAAACAGGGCATACATACTGACTTATTTGCACGGCCACAAGGCATGCCCGTATGCCTTGGCCGTGGTCGAAACTGACTTGGGTCACACGGCTAGCCACACGGCTGTGCACCATGGCCGTGCTCGAGACTGACTTTAAATTGTAGGAATACCCTAGGGGACACACGACAGTGTAACATGACAGTGTGTCGCACACGACTAAGACACATGCCCGTGTCTCTGCCCGTGTGGACAAAAATAGGCCACTTGAAAAGTCAATTTGCCACCCAATTTGGGTCATACCTACAAGCATAAAACCAAACACATTTGCACTATAATTTCAGCCAATTTCAAACCCAAATCATGCATCTTCCATGCCAGTTCATTATCAACAATTTCCACACTTGTAATACATATCAAAACATATCATTTTATAAGCAAGAATCATAACAAAACATATGGTTTATAAACCTTAATATACTCATTCAATTTCATACCACATTCTTACCAATTCCACAATTAAACACATACCAAAAATTGCCAAACTTACCATTTCTCTTGGCCATTCATGAACACATCAAACAAACCACCATTGCATCACATATCATATACCAAAACTCGTATATATACACCACCAAAACCAAGCCAAATCACATGGCTAGATATATACACTTCACAAAACATATTCAAATACTTCTAGCCTATACATGCCATACTTTAATATATACATTTTCAAAAGGTGCCAAAACATAGTTCGATAGTATGGTGACAATCCTCGACGATCCTCGAGCTCCCGATAGCTACGATATCTATAAAACAATGCAAACACGCACAAAGTAAGCTTTCAAAAGCTTAGTAAGCCATATACAAATAAACTTAACACTTTAAACATAAATGCAACATCAAATTACATATACTTCATAGCCAAATACTATCACAAACCTCAATGTTCATATACATTTCACATATTCCAAATTCTTTAGCACATATAGCATATTTTCTCTTGCTTTTATCACATATCAACATTTGTTCACTAAAGTATATATAATTACCTTTCAACATCAAATATGATACTCATTTTGAACGTACCTAAATCGAATAAATGTTCACATAATAATTCATTATCTCAGAATGCCCGTTGAACCGTTCAGCATCATAAGGATACGCAGATAGCTCAAAAAGCTCGTACAATGCCAATGTCCCAAGCATGGTCTTACATGTAATCAAATATCGATGCCACTGTCCCAGATAGGGTCTTACACGAAATCAAATATGACACCAACGTCCCAGATGTGGTCTTATACGTAAAACATAAGTTGATGCCAACGTCCTAGACGTAATCTTACATGATAACACATATCGGATCCTATGTCATGACATATGTATCCTAACTATTCCTAAGTTTCGACAGGACTTTTTGTACGTTGGAACCTTGTCGACACTTTCTCGGATGTCTCATTCTTCTCAACTCATAAATTCATTCATCATAGTACAATAGCATATATTCGATAGTAATTCAATTCAAAATACATTTATTTGTATATAGACTTACGTCGTACGGATTCGGATGGACGGAATCGGCTACTCGACGACTTTCGACTTTCTCCGATCTAATTTTGCTTTCTTTAGTTCTTGATCTATATCAATTCAAATTTAACTTATTCACTTTCACATTCATTCAAATCATTCCACAAACACATATTTAGGGCACTTTACAAACTAGCCCTCATATTTTTACATTTTGACACTTTAGTCCCTATTTCACAAAATCACAAAATACACATAATTTCTTTATACACATGTCTAGCTGAATTTTCATATAGCTCATACAAGCCCAAATATTTCATTTATTTCACATTTTAGTCCCTTAATTTATAAATTTCACAATTTAGCCCATTTTACTCAAATTCATCAAAAATTCAAAGACTAAACATGTTAACCCAAAACATATCTTTCATTTACCAACAACTAACTTCATCAAACTTATAGTTTCATCAATAGCTCAACTCAAAATCATCAACAAAATCAGAAATTAAGGCATGGGCTTGATATATTACTAAGCAATGATTACAAAAACGTAGAAATTATCATAAACGGAACAAATCTCATACCTCAATCAAAGAAAATCAAAGCTGAACCCTTGCTTGTATTTCTTTGTTTTTCTTTTGATGAATTCGGCAAAGATGATGAACAAATGGCTAATTTCATGCCTTTTGTTTTATTAAATTAACATTAACAATTGGTTTACCAATTTGCCCTTATAATATAAACATTTAAAACATTAATATCAAGGCTATTAATGTCCACTCATATGTTCAATGGCCAAATAACAACATAAGGACCTCTCTTTTAATAAAACAAATCAATTAAGCACTTTAACAAATAGTAGGAAACTTTTACATTTTACGCGATTAGGTCCTTTTTTAAAATTAAACACACAAACGATCAAATTTTCATACGAAATTTTCACATATTCTAATTCACATATAATAAGCACAGAAACTAATATTAAAATATTTTTTGACTCAGATTTGTGGTCCTAAAACCACTATTACGACTAGGGTCTAAACCGGACTGTTACAATTCTCCCCTTTTAGGGATTTTTGTCCCTGAAAATCTTACCGTTGAACAGATTCGGATATTGTTGTCTCATGGCATCTTTGGGCTCCCAAGTAGCCTCTTCGACACCATGTCGATGCCACATCACTTTTACTAACGAAATTTTCTTATTTTGCAATTTTTTAACCTCACGAGCTATGATACGGATTGGTTCTTCGTCGTAGATCATATCAGACTGAATCTAATTCTCAGACAGAGGAATTACATGAGAAGGATCGGATCTGTATCGTCGAAGCATTGATATGTGAAATACATTGTGAATCTTTTCTAGGTTAGGTGGCAAAACAATCTATAAGCAACTGGCTCGATACGTTCAATAATCTCATACGACCCGATGAATCTCAGACTCAATTTGCCTTTTCTACCAAATCAAAGTACTTTCTTCCACAGAGACACTTTCAAAAATACTTTATCATCGATCTCAAATTCAATGTCTTTTCTTTTCAAATCCACGTAACATTTCTGATGATCGGAAGTTGTTTTTAGACTATCTTTGATTACTTTTACTTTCTGTTCGGTCTCTTTTATCATGTCAATCCCATAAACCTTATTCTCGCTGAGCTCAGTCCAATACAAAGGTGTACGGCATTTGCGACTATAAAGTTTTGTATGATGCCATTTTAATGCTCGATTGAAAACTGTTATTATAAGCAAATACAATCAAAGGCAAATACTATTCCCACCGGAGACATCTCAACATATCCTCGAGTATCTGAATAATCTTCTCAGATTGACCATCCGTTTGCGGGTGAAAAGCAGTATTGAAATGCAATTTTGTACCCAAAACATCTTATAATTTCTTCCAAAATCATGATGTGAATCTCGGATCTCTGTCTGACACAATAGATAATGGTACACCATGAAATCTCACAATATCGGAAATATAAAACTCAGCTAACTTATCATGAGTAATCAGATTATACCGGAACAAAATGGGTCTATTTCGTCAATCGGTCAACCACGACCTAGATAGATCTTTCTTTCTCAGAGATAGGGGCAAACCTGAAACAAAGTCCATTGCAACTCTATCCCATTTCCATTCCAGAATCATAATTGGTTGTAACAAACCAGAAGGCACTTGATGTTCAGCTTTAACTTGTTGACAAATTAAGCAATTCGCAACAAATTCAGAGATATCAAGCTTCATACTAGGCCACCAATAAAGCTATTTTTGATCATTATAAATTTTTGTACTACCCGGATGAATAGATAAACAACGGTTGTAAGCTTCATTCAAAATTATCTAAATTAACTTTGGATTTCTCGAAGCACAAATTCGATCTCGGAATCTCAGACAATCATCTTTATCAACTCTAAATCCTGAATCAGAATCCAAATCACACTGAGCTCGTTTTGCTATTATCTCATTATCAACTTTTTGAGCATCAATAATCTGTTGAATGAATAATGGTCTTACTTTTAATTCGATTAAAACCGAACCATCATTAGACAGAACCAAATGAGCATTCCTCTCACGCAATGAAACAATGCTTTTCGACTTAAAGCATCAGCGACAACGTTTGCTTTTCTCGGATGATAATCAATCACAAGAATTATAGTCTTTTAACAGTTCGAGCCATCTTCACTGTTGCATTCTTTACTCGATTCGAGTTGTACTAACATTGGAGCTTCAGTCAAAAGGGCCTTCAACTGATCAAAGAATTTTTTACCCTTTTCAGACCATTCAAATTTCACATCTTTCTGAAGTAACTTCATTAACGGAGTGGCAATCATCAAAAAGCCTTTTATGAATCGTCTATAATAAACAGCAAGTCCCAGAAAACTGCAAACTTCGAGGACATTTCTCAAAGGCTTCCAGTCTAAAATAGTTGAATTTTTGCTTGGATAAACTCGAATACCAGATGCTGAAACAATATGACCCAAAAAACTGACTTCTCGTAACCAGAATTCACATTTGCTAAACTTCGCATATAATTGCTTAACTCGCTAAATCTGTAGCACTATTCTCAGATGTTCAGCATGCTCGGATTCATCACACGAATAAATCAATATGTCATCAATAAATACAACAACAATTTGATCTAAATAGGGTCTGAAAATTCTGTTTATCAAATCCATAATGATAGCAGGTGCATTTGTTAGTTCGAAAGCCAAAACTAAGAATTCATAGTGGTCGTACCTCATTCTGAATGCAGTATTTGGAATGTCTGAATCTTTTACTCGCAATTGATAATAGCCATATCTCAGAGCTATCTTTTAAAACACAGTAGCTTCCTTCAACTGATCAAACAAATCATCAATTCGAGGCAGAGGATACTTGTTATTGATAGTCATTTTGTTCAACTGACGATAATCTATGCAAATTCTCATTGTACCGTCTTTCTTTTTCACAAACAGAACAGGAACACCCCAAGGTGAGAAACTCGGTCTCGCAAACCCTCTATTGGTCAACTCTTGCAACTGAGACTTTAATTCTTTTAACTCGGTTAGAGCTATTTTATACGGAGCAATCAAAATCGGAGTAATTCCCGGTACTAACTCAATACCAAATTCAACATCTCAGATCAGAGGTAATCCCAAAAGTTCTTTAGGAAACACATCAAGGAATTCACAGACAACAGCCACTGATTCAATTTTCTTTTCTGACACTTTCAAATCGATTACATAAGCAAAGTAAGCCTTACCACCTTTTCTCACAATACTTAGAACTTTCATCGAAGATATCACAGCAGGCAATCCATTCAAATCACTAGATTCAATTCGAACAATTTCATCATTCTTACATCTCAAATTAATAATTTTGGGTTTGCAATTCACAACAGCATCATGCAAAGTTAACCAATCCATACCCAGAATTATATCAAACTCATCAAAAGGTAATAACATCAGATCATCCAGAAAACAAATGTCTCGAAACATTAACAGACAATTCTTGCAGACTTTATCAACCAAATCACATCTGCCTAGGGCGTTCGATACCTTAATTATGAATTCAGTAGACTTTACAGGAAAAGTCTTATGATTCAATAAATCCATGCATATATAAGAATGCGTTGATCTAGGATCTATCAGAGCAATCACAGAAGTATCATAAAGTGTGAGAATACCCGTAATCACATCTGGAGATGAAGCTTCCTCACGAGATCAAATGGCATAGGCTCTGGCAGGTGCACGAGCCTCGGATCTAACAGCAGTGTCTATTGTTCCCTTCTGACTACCACTCACATTTCCCGTATTTCCGGGAGGTCTACCACGAGATGCATTGCCACTTGGCCTCAAGTTTTGCACAATCTCTTGCTCGACAAATTCAGGACAATCGCGGATGAAATGATCTAACGATCCACATTTGAAACAAGCCCAATCATACAATCTACAATTGTCAGGATGTCTTTTACCATAGTGTTTGCACTCAGGGCGATTAGATTAAACATTTCCAACACTGGTAACAGATGTAGCTAGAGCTCTGAAACTCGAATGTGATCTAGCACAAACTCTACTCGAATGTTCCACATTTACTCTTGAACGGCTATAATCATCTCAAAACGTCTTTGATGCAGATTGAAATGGCTTGCTTGATGATCTCTTTCTCACTTCTATAGCTTCTGAATCAGCTTTTCTTTTCTCTTTCCTAAGCTCTTTAGCTTTACATTCTCGTTCAACAAGCACAACAAATTCTTTGATCTCAAGAATCCTGACTAACAAATAGATATCCTCGTTCAAGCCATCCTCGAATCTCTTACACATTATAGCTTCAGTCGAAACATATTCTCTAGCATACTGACTCAGTCTCACAAATTCTCGCTCGTATTCTGTAACAAACATACAGCATTGTTTCAGCTCAAGAAACTCTTTGCGTTTCAGGCCGATAAATCTCTAACTAATATATTTCTTTCGGAATTCAACTTAAAAGAAATCTCAGGCAACTCGCTCTCTCGGAACCACTGATATCAAAGTCTTCCACAAATAATACACTAATCTCTCAAAAGTGAAACAACACACTTAACACATTCATCCAGAGTCAATGACAATTCATCGAATACTCGTATCGTATTCTCTAACCAGAACTCAGCTCTCTCATCATCATCACTAGTGGTAGCTCGAAACTCTTCGGCCTCATATTTTCTAATTTTATCAACTAGAGGCTTATTTAACTGAGTCAGATGAGCTTGTAGCATAACAGGGACTTGTGGAGGATTAGCCGAGGTTGGAGTTGTTGAACAACCAGATTAGTCCTAATCCATTGACTAAGCTAATCATTAATCATCTGATAGAAGGCTTGTCTAGCCTCTCCATCATGGCTACTCGTACCCGGTCTAGAATCGGATGGCGTTGTTCCTTGCGTGGGAGCAACCACATTACTTTCGACATCGTCAGCTACGGCTCGTTCGAAATCCATTTGCTATATAAAAACACATTTTCATTACCAGGATTCATCACACTATCATAGTTCATAAATATGGCATGTATAGCTAGACTCACATACGCTACGTTAGTCCTAGAATCAACTGAACTGTAGCTCTAATGCCAACCAAATGTAACACCCCTAACCCATATCCATCTTCGAACTAGGGTTAAAGCCATTACTGGACAAATTGAAACATTTTACAAACAATTCAATAACATCATCTACAAACTTAGCGAAACATCATTATAGAGTCCCTTATATAGGTCAACGAGACCTAAAACATGCTTTAGAAAGGGGTCGGGACTAAACGAGCTCATACAAAATTTTTCTAAACTTAAACATTTATCAAAGTTGTATAGGTCATACGCCCGTGTGAACAAGCCGTGTGCCTCACATGGCTTTAGACACGCCCGTGTGTCTAAGTCGTGTCAAAACAGGGCATACATACTGACTTATTTACATGGCCACAAGACATGCCCGTGTGCCTTGGCCGTGGTCGAAACTGACTTGGGTCACATGGCTAGCCATACGCCTGTGTGCCATAGTCGTGCTCGAGACTGACTTTAAATTATAAGACTACCCCAAGGGACACATGGTCGTGTAACATGACCGTGTGTCGCACACGCCTGTGTCTCTGCCCGTGTGGACAAAAATAGGCCATTTGAAAAGCCAATTTGCCACCCAATTTGGGTCATACCTATAAGCATAAAACCCAACACATTTGCACTATAATTTTAGCCAATTTCAAACCCAAATCATGCATCTTCCATGCTATTTCATTATCAACAATTTCCACACTTGTAATACATACCAAAACATATCATTCTCTAAGCAAGAATCATAACAAAACATATGGTTTATAAACCTTAACATACTCATTCAATTTCATACCACATTCTTACCAATTCCATAATTAAACACATACCAAAAACTTACCAAACTTACCATTCTCTTGGTCATTCATGAACACATCAAACATACCACCATTGCATCACATATCATATACCAAAACTCATACATATACACTTCTAAAACCAAGCCAAATCACATGGCTAGATATATATACTTCACAAAATATATTCAAATACTTTTAGCCTATACATGTCATACTTTAAGATATACATTTTCAAAAGGTACCAAAATATAGTTTGATAGTATGGTGACAATCGTCGACGATCCCTGAGCTTTTGATAGTTACGGTATCTATAAAACAATGCAAACACAAACAAAGTAAGATTTCAAAAGCTTAGTAAGCCATATACAAATAAACTTAACACTTTAAACATAAAAGCATCATCAAATTACATATACTTCATAGCCAAATACTATCACAAACCTCATACGTTTCACATATTCCAAATTCTTTAGCACATATAGCATATTTTCTCATGTTTTTATCACATATCAACATTTGTTCACTAAAGTACATATACTTACCTTTCAACATCAAATATGATACTTGTAATAGCCCAAAATAGTGTGGAATATTTACTGATCATAAAAGTTTGAAATACTTGATGACTCAAAAAATTTTGAACTTGAGGCAAAGAAGATGGCTAAAGTTGATTAAAGATTATGAACTAGTGATCGATTATCGCCCGGGTAAGGCAAACATAGTTGCTGATGCTTTGAGTAGAAAATATTTATTTGCATTAAGAGCTTTGAACACTAGTTTAACTTTATCGGATGATGGTTCTATCTTAGCCGAATTAAGAGCTAAGCCAATGTCTCTTGAAGAAATTTGTGAAGTTTAGAAAGATGACAGTGAGTTGCAAGCCAAAAGAGCTTAGTGTGAGTCTGGTATAGAGTCAGATTTTTAGATCAGTTCTAGCGGTTGTTTAATGTTCAGAAATCAGATATGTGTACCAAAGAATGATGAGATTATTTGAAAGATTTTAGAGGAAACACATAGCAGTTCTTTGTCTATTCATCCAGGTAGTACAAAGATATATAATGTTTTGAAGAAAATGTATTGGTGGGTATGAATGAAGAGAGATATCTCAGAGTTTTTTTCTAGATGCTTGATCTGTCATCAAGTAAAAGTCGAACATCAGGTACCTTCAGGTTTATTGCAGCCTGTGTTAGTTCCTGAATGGAAATGGGATCGAGTTGCCATGGATTTTGTGACAAGATTGCTGTTGACACTGAGAAAGAAAGATGTAGTATGGGTTGCGATTGATAAGCTAATGAAGTCGGCCATTTTATTCCAGTTTGTATGCATTATTCACTTGGCAAGTTGGTCAAATTGATTATTTCAAAGATAGTCAGACTACATGGAGTACCGTTATCGATTATTTCAAATAGAGACCCGAGATTTTCTTCGCGGTTTTGAAAAAAGTTACAGGAAGCTTTGTGTGACAGCCCTAAATTGACCCTAATCGAAAAGTGGTTTCGGGACCACGAAACCGAGTTTTATAAATAATTAAAGGTTATATTATGTGTTTATGATGTGCATAAATGCTTGTGTGATAGTTCCATACTTTAATTTGGTCAGTGTATGTGAAATTTATTAGTAGGGACTTATGTGAGACAATTTAGAAATATGCTAGGCAAGTGTTCAAGTGGCCTATTAATTTATGTGGGAAAGTGCTTGTCCTTGCATGTCAAATTAGCCAAATTAAAGCATAGTGGCCGGCCATGCTATGGGTGGAAACATGTCACAAACATGTTATGTTAGTGATGTATATTAGGAAAAATAAAATAAGGAGCATGGTAATAAAATAATGAAAGGGAATATGATGAAAAAAAAAGAAAGAATGTGTGTGATTGTTCCCCCCCTTTTGCCGTGAATGGAAGAAAGAAAACAAAAAAAAGTGTTCATCCTTGAACATCTTTGGCCTAATAGAAGAAAGAAAGGAAGGGAATGAGCTTGGAGAAAATCGGCTATGGAGGCTCACTAGATTAAGGTATGTTTAATGTTGCTTTGAAAGTTCGTACATCCCTTGGATGATTGGTCTAAATTCTAACTATCTCATGGATGGATTTGGGATTATTAGAGAGTTAGTATTCGACTAAGAGGCTTCAAAAGTTTTAGTTGAAGCCTTGAGACTATTAGCATGTTAGCTATATGGATGTGTTATGATGCTTGAGGTGTTAGGTAAATTTGAACTCATCACCAAGTTCTTTAAGCAATCCAAGCTAAAAGTTTCGGTATTGAGGTATCTTGAGCATTCGGCCATGGTAGGAAGTAGAGGGGAAATATGGTTGTTGTTAGATGAAGTAGGGTCTAACAAATGAGCACATTTGTGCATTAGATGCTAGATGGAGAAGAATCGGCTAGCAAGTTGTGTACTAAGGCCGAATATAATTTTGTATATTAATGAGTAATGCATGTGTTGAATTGATGGAAAGGGAGGGGATGCTTTAATAGTGTATATATGTGTATTAGCCAAGTTTTGAACTTGAAACAAAATGGGGTTTAGTCAATACAAGTGACCATACTTGTAGAATGTATTAAGTGTTGCAATCGGCCTCAGCATAGACATGTATGTTCGGCCACATGAATGAGTACATAAGTTGATGCGTATGTTCGGCCATAGGTAAGCATATTGATGGCTTTACCTTGACTTAGAAATTCGGCTAAGGGGAAATATTAGCTAATATGTTGAATTCAATTCGTGATTTCGTACATATGTGACTCTAATGTCTAATGTATATATGGGCTAAGTACCTTGAGCTTCTCTTTTGATGTTCGAATGAATTGTATTAAATTGCTTAATGTGATTAAAAATGCGTATGACCATTTTGTATTTGAGCTAAAGGTGGCCATATGACCCATCAAATTCATTGTCATGTTCGGCCATAAGCTAGCATAATGAGACTTTAATAAGTTAAATTTGTTTGAATTAGCTCAAGAGCTTAGAGGACCAAAGTTGGATAAGGGAAAGGAAAAAGTGATCGAATAGCCGCCGAAATCGTTCGACAACATCCGAGGTAAGTTTTCGAGTAATGGAGCTTAAATTATGATTCGATTAGATTATGTCTTGAGTAAATCAAAATCATTCTCTTTGTATGTGGCTATTGAGCCGAAATTTGTAAGTGTGATAAGTGTTTTGTGTTTGAGCTTTGGTAATGAAAATGAAATATGGATGTGTCAGGATTTATTGATATATGTGCATGGTTATTCGAATGATATCCGGGCTAAGTTCGAAGGCTTTTGTGCTAGGTGACTATAACCGGACTAAGATCCGAAGGCATTCGTACGAGTTACTATATCCGGGCTAAGACCCGAAGGCATTTGTGCTAGAGATTATATCCGGGCTAAAACCCGAAGGCATTTGTGCTAGCAACTATATCCGGGCTAAGTCCCGAAGGCATTTAGGCTAATGACCACATCCGGGCTAAGACCCGAAGGCCTTGCGCAAGTAGTTATATCCGGCTAAATCCCAAAGATTACTTGAGCTTGGGAATGAGCGATCTGCTGTAATAATTTCAATTAATACGCTCGTAAAATCTCAACAACGAGGTATGTGTTGTACATGCATTGGATTAATTGATTCCTCTTAAATAGCATTCGCTCAGTCGATTAAGGAGCTTCCAGTTTTTGGTTAAGTTGATCCCTTATGTATGAATATAAGGGTTGGAAATGTGAAGTAGGACTGATTTTTGAGAATATATGTGTATATGAAATTATCCGTTTAGTTATATGAATGCTATACTTCAGTTGAGCCTAATTCCATTGCTCAAAACTTACTAAGCATTAAATGCTTACTCCGTTTCTTTGAATCTCTGTTTTATAGATTTTGGTTCGTCAGCTATCGGACTCGGGAGTGTCGAAGTCGAAGTCGCCCACACTATCAAAGCCCCTTTTGGTACACTTTTGGTTGAACTTTGAAATGGCATGTATAGGACTACCCTTTTTGTTGTTGGTCATGGACCCTTTGGTTTTGTATAAATTTGGATAGCCATGCGAAAATGGCTTATATACACTTTGAGCTTAATTTTATAATCGTCTTGTATGATGTTCATTAAGAGGTATGGAAATGTTTGGGAACGATTAGCCATTGGAATGGTTAACCATGATCATATTTTGTGCTATTTATGCAAAAGGGCTAGTTGAATCATGGAAACTATGTAATAGGTAAAGTCTACCTTAAAAATAGATGCTGATAGCAGCAGCGATGTGAATGTGAAAAATCACTAAAAATAGTAGGAATGGAATTAAATAGTGAATAAATTATGTAATCGAACCTTGATGAATCTATTTTCATAGGATAGTAACAAAACGATCATATGAACAGTATGTTAAGAGATATTTAGGTTTTCGCGAAACAGGGCCAGAACAGTTTCTAGATTCCCTTTTCCGACTTTGGAAATTCATTATAAATTAACCAGAGATAATTAGAAGTCATGCCTTATATTTATAGATTCCTTTTTGAGTCTAGTTTCATTAGAAACAAACGGCATCAGTATTGAACCCTGTACAGGGAGATATCCAAGTTGTAGTACGTGGAGGTCAGAGTAGTCGAACCCTGAAATAGGGGAGACTTTAACTAATAAACTGTACTAATTGGCCCGGCTAAAAATTCTAGAAAAAAATTTGTAGATGTATATATGAGTCTAGTTTCAGGAAAAAATTGCGAAACTAATTTTCGAGTTTTGGAACTCAAGATATGATTTTTAAGGTGACAGTGACACAGTTAGTCAACTGTCTGGAAATTTTCAAAATGGACTGTGAGAATAAGTGAATTTAGTCTGTGAACCCCTCGTGTCCGACTCCGGTAACGGTCTCGGGTACGGGGTGTTACACTTTGGGCACAAAGTTGAGTTTTAGTACAGCTTTCTATCCTCATACCGATGGTCAGGTAGAGAGAGTTATTCAAATACTTGAGGATATGCTCAGATGTTGTGTCTTAGAATTTCAAGGTAGTTGGGAGAAATATTTACCTTTGGTAGAGTTTGCTTATAATAATAGTTACCAGTCGAGTTTGAAAATGGCACCTTATAAAGTTTTGTAGGACGTAAATGTCTCACACCTTTGTATTGGATAGAGCTAAAAGAAAATTAGATTTACAGGGTTGATTTAGTTAAAAAAATTGAAGAGAAAGTGAAAGTTATCAGAGATTGCTTGAAAACGGCTTCAGATAGATAGAATCTTATGTAGACTTGAAAAGAAAAGAGATTGAGTATCAAGTTGGTGACAAAGTGTTCTTGAAAGTATCCCCGTGGAAGAAAGTCTTTAGATTTGGCAAGAAAGGCAAACTAAGTCCACTTTTTATTGGACCGTTTCAGGTGACTGAAAGAGTTAGACCATTAGCATATCGGTTAGCTTTGCCGCTAGAGTTAGAGAAGATTCATGATGTGTTCCATGTGTCCATCTTACATTGTTACCGATCTGATCCTTCACATGTGATTTCACAGACAGAGGTTGAGATTCAGCAAGAGATGACTTATGGTGAAGAGCCGGTAAAGATTTTAGCTCGAAAGGTCAAGCAACTAAGGAACAAAAGTATTGCACTTGTGAAAGTATTATGGAATAGGCATGGGGTAGACGAGGCTACATGGGAGCCTGAAGAGGTTATGTGAAAACAGTATCCAAATATTTTCACAGGTAGGATTTTCAAGGACGAAAATCCTAAAGGGGGGAGAAATATAATAGCCCAAAATAGGGACTAAACGGAATAGTGGTTGCAAAACCACGAATCTGAGATAGAAAATTTTACTCTGATTAATTTTTATAATTTACCGAGTGATTAGATGCATGTGTTAGAGTATCGATGGAAAATTTTATATATAGCATGCTTAATTTGCCTACTGGGGCTTAATTTCAAAAGTTGATAAATATGAGTTTTAGATGCTAAAGGATTAAATTGAAGAGTATAATTGAAGTAGAGGTTCTTAAATGGTAATTAGACCATTACATTTTCATGGACAAAAATGGACATACATAGATAAAACAACTAAAGTTTTAATAAAGGGTATTTTAGTCATTTGGTAATTAAAATATTAAAAAAGGGAAAAAGATGGCAAAATGTGCCCATCTTCTTCATTAGGCCAAAATTTCAAGGGTTCTTCATAGCTAGGGTTTTGTCAAGCTTCCAAGCTTCATAGCAAGTGATTCCAAGCCCCGTTTTTAATGTTCTTTACGTTTTTGAGGTCCTGGTAACTTGATTTAGCTTATTCTAGCAATAATTTAACCTAGGGTTCATATTTGGAAAAATACCCATAGGTGAAATGTGTTTATTTTGATGTTTTATGGTAGAATATGAAGCTTGAAATTATGTTAAACGACTTGAGCTAAGCGATTTTAAGCGAAAATGAGTAAAATGACATAATCGGTAAAAATACCTAATGGTCATAATTACATGTTAAAGTGGGAATTTGATGTTGCTATAGGTAAACAAATGATCATCATGTCATAAAACATAAGAATTAGGGATAAACTTTCATTTTCGAGCCTTGGGGAAAAAGTGTAAATATGCAAAAGTTTAGGGGCAAAATCATAATTTTTCTAAAGTTAGAGTTAAGGACTGTTTTGATAAATGTGAATATTGAATAATTTAAATTTGCTATTATAGATCAAGAAGAACGAAATTCAGGGTTAGACCAAGGAAAGAAAAAGGTTAAGGACTAAATCAAAATATTTGATCGTATTTTGTATCGAGGTAAGTTTGCGGTAAATAAATGCAATATTTTATTATTTATAATTAATGATGTTATTTTTCAGCATCTATATATTTATTTTAAATTTATTCCTTGATGATTCAAGAAAGAATTGACGGAGAAATGATACTTAAAAGTCCTGATTGAACCTTAAGAATGTGTAGGATACAAATGTCATGACATTAGAGTTTAAGGATACCAAGTAAGACCATGCCAAGGCATTGGTAAGTTTTACAAGGGAAGGAAATCATGTAAGACCATGTTAAGACATGGCATTGATAAACTACGATAAGGCAAAGATCCCATGTAAGACCATGCCAAGGCATAACAATGGTGAGTTCATAAGGCAAGGATACCAAGTAAGACCATGTCAAGTATGGCAATGATAAGTTTAAAAAGAAACTATTCCAAGTGGTTCAACGGAAAATTTAAAGAGTGTACCAAAGGGAAGGTAAAATAAGTCCATGTTCGAAAGGTTTAGGTTATCTTGATAATTCATTTAGAATGTTGTTATTTATTTACATGCAAACTTACTGAGCTTTATGCTTACTCCCTTTCTTTTCTCTCTTTCTTATAGTATCGCAAAGCCAACTCAGAAAATTGTAAGGACGTCAAAGATCGCCTCACACTATCAATGAGCTATCTCGGTATTTTGTAACTAGAAATACTTTAAGTTATGGCATGTATAGGGACTTGGCTATTTTGTGTGTATGGCTTTATGATATGATTAAAGAATGGCATGTGAATACTTGGTAATGATTAGCTTATGATATAGCTAAATAAGAACATGTTTTGGTATTACATGTGCCTAAATGAGCTTTAATGCAAAGAAATTATGAAGAAGTAAGAGTTGGCCATGGAACAGTTAGGAAACAGCAGCAGCGACGTGGTTTTGAAAAATCACTAAAAATTGTAGAAATGGAATTAAATGGTTAATAAGATATAAAATTAAATCTAGGAAAGAAACAGAGCAAGCAACGAAAGTCTATATTCTGAGATATTTAAATTTTTGTAAGACTGGTTCAGAGTGACTTCGTGATTCCCTGTTCCAACTTTGGAAAATAACTAGAAATTGTAAAAAAAAAATTATGTCATAGTTTATATTTCTAGATTCCTTACTAAGTCTATTTTCATTAGAAACAAATGGCAACATTATCCAATTTCTGTATAATAAGATAATCAATTTTTAATGAAGAGAGATCAGGTCCACTGAACTGCGAAATAGGGGAACTTTAATGAATAAACTGTACTAATTGGCCAAGCCAAAAATTCTAGAAAAATTATGGTAAGAAGATATATGAGTCTAGTCTCACGAAAAATTTACAGATTTAAATTTTGAGTTTCGTAACTTAAGTTATAATTAATTTAGTGACTATTACGCAGATGGACAGTTTTATTATGAATAGTGAAATAAATTGTTTTGATTTGGGTAAGTAATTGGAAAATTTTTAATGTTCCCGGTTTGGTTCCGAACCATTCCAATTGCACATTTTAGGGCCTCGAAGGCCCTTTTTAGGGATTTATTGGATGAATACGAGTGAATTAATTGTCAAAGGTAAAAAAATAAAATTTATGCCTCGAACAAGATAAGTCTGGTAACGCCTCATGCTCGACTCCGATGACAGTCTCGGGTAACGGGTGTTACACTTATTGGTATTAGAGCAAGATTTTAGTTGGTTCTCGAAATATTCAGTATGAGTAAGAGTAGCTATACATGTCATACTTATATTTTGATAGTGTGACGACCCTAACGATTTTAAAATGTTTTTCTTTTATAGTTATCGATCCCGAACGAGTTGGTGCAGATGATGTAGAAAGTAATGCACCCGCTCTCGTAGAAAGGATGGTGCCACCAGATAGTAGTGAAAGGCCTGTTACAGTTAGTCAAGGAGGAGGGGCTCGAGAAGCCTTCTTCTAAGCTATGAATGATTGGCTTGCCGAGTTCGCTCGTACGAATCCGGCTGTTAGACCTCCACCTCTTCATGATCCTCAGACTACTCATATAGCTTCCCAGTCACAGATACATTCAAAAGAAAGAAGCCACCAGTTGATAAAATTAGAAACAAGGGGCCGAAGAGTTTCGGGCTACTAAAGATGACGATGCAGAGAAAGTTGAATTTTGGCTCGAGAATACTATTAGGGTCTTTGATGAGTTATCCTGCACACCTGAAGAGTCCATG